>NW_017566856.1:78912-82452 GCF_001661335.1 Babjeviella inositovora NRRL Y-12698 | reverse complement strand
AGGAAATAAGAGTGGCATTCATATCGGCCGGTGGAGTGATGATGTACTTGGACGCATTCTGGTAGACGGCGTCGAAGAATTGAGCATCCAACGTGGTGTTTGGGTAGTTTACAGTGCAGGCATCTCCGAGGTACGCAACCATCTTGTCATTATAGTAGCCCATGTCGTGCAAACACGTCAAGAGCGATCCCATTTCTGGAACACTAGCGCAGTAGCAGTTCCCGACGATGTGTGCTTTTTTCGAGCAAAAGGTGGTTGTTGCCTCGATAACCCCGGAGCACGCCATGACGGCGTAGTCTTGGGAGGTGTAGATTTCGTACACATCACACACCACAATCCCTAGAGAAAGAGTAGCCGTGACTAGCACTTTAGTGGATACAAAACTAACCATATTTGGAACTTTTATGCGTATGTCGTGCGCAATGGATTTGGTTCCCTTAAATAAGAATACAGATGGTGATGCTTAGCCATAACTAAATATTGGGAAAGGCTCCTATTTTATACTATTTTTTTTTTAATCTGCATTCACTGGTTTATACCGAACCTGGGTGATACTCATTTTCACTCATGCTGTACTGCCAAGACTTATCGGCCGGATCTTAACCTGCACCAAAAGCTTATTTGGCAGCGGCATGTAAAATCTTTAGTCCGCCGCTCACTAAATAGTGCAGGTTGTGGATTTCCGTCTGCATCTGCAGGAACTATTTCCATTTTTCACACAACTAGGAGATAAAATCCCTTTAAGCGGTGGCTTTCTCTTATTGGTTAAATTGGCCACGTTTAGCGGAAAGATTCTTCTCTGCGAGTCCCACGGGCAGAATTACCGTACGGGCTGAAAGGCGTGGAATATGTAAAGGGCTACCCCAGAGACCGACGGTCAGCTGGCGTTGGGCGCGTAAAAGGGGTGGAGCTCTAGCTCTCGTCTGTGCAAAGGGTATCCCAGAACCAGGGAGATATCGGCGGTATCTCTACCAGCCGCTTGAGGTCAGATCTAAAGCCATTCCATCTACCCGGTAACGGAATGAGCCATATTACGAGCATTGACCTACAGCTGAGGTTAGAAGCACCAAGACTGATGGTTCTTTAGTGCGAAACGATTGAGTACAAGAAGCATGGCCAATTGGGCAGACTGTTATATACTTCAAAGCTCTTGGTTTGCATAGAGATCATAGGTAAAGGAATAGATATATTACTAGAGACGATCACAGGAGGTGGTCAGTGGAAATTATTCAGGGTTAATATACGCAAGAGCAATGAATTCTGGTTTCCATTTTGAACCTTTCGCAGCCTCATTTCACATGCACTGATGCTTTTACATGCACACCACATAATCCAGACCCCGTAATGCTTGTTTTGGGGTATTCTATGTGAAAAACAAGCTTTTAAAATAAGCATTTTTCAGGTCTCACGTTTTTGGTTATTGAGTGGCACCGTTTTGTAACCGAGTGACTCTGTGAGGCATGCGTGCAATATTTGCAAAATCTCTGCGTGCATCCGATACCTCCGAATGCGGAAAAGGAAAACCAGGGTTGGCTCAGGGAATGTAAGGGATATATTCACGGCTAAACCCTCTTCCCTAACTGGCTATTCTTTGAATGGACCAGGTAACAGACATCTAGCATGGATAATCCAGTCTTGCACATGCTATAACATCCACTAATTATTCCAATTTGAGATACATGTTTTTAAAAATTTAAAAATCCAATGAAACTGATGACAACAATCTTAACTTCATGTAACTTTAGACTCATGCCCAAACTTGCAATTCCTCAAAGTAATCGACACGATGAGAAGTAGCGTCTAAGCTGTTCACAACGGCATGTCTGATTGCATCAACCATGCTATCATGGCCACAAGTGACAACTGCAACACTTCCTTGGGCCAGGGAAATCTCATCTACGATGATACCGTCAATATCTGGCCTGCCCTCTCTGAACTCGATGTGTGGCAAACTCTCCTGCAACTTATGCACACTGTTTATCTCGGTCTTTACTTTGACCTCTTCCTTACCCTTGTCGTATTTGTCCGACTCAGAACCAGCAGAATCACTACCGAAAAGTTCAAGGTTTTTCCTTATAAAATCATTAGGTCTGGTGACGTACACAATGGTCTCAACCTTGGTACTTCCCAACTTCTTCATCTCTTCGTACATCCAAGAAAGAGACATGTAGTTTCTCATAACCCAGACCAACTTGACAGAGTGTTTCGCGTTGGTGGCATCCAATCTCATGGCATGATCGTACATACCGGGGATACCATTACCCGACGCCATCAACAACGACTGGTTGTACTTCTGAGCTGGGGATGAGAATCCATAAGGTCCTTCAACACATACCTTGATGGTTGCAGTCTGAGAAGGCATGGAAACCAAGTGCTTGTACAAGCTCAGGGTGACACCACCTTTGACCTTGATGGCAAAACTGAGTTCAGACTCTGTTTCGGTAATCATCGTGAAGGGATGGGACTGCCAGAAACAAGCTGGCATCATGAAGGACACAAACGCATACTGACCTGGCTTTGCATTCCAGTGCTTTGGCTTTGGCACCGTCACCTTCACGGTTTCACCGGCGATCAACTTAACGTTCGCCTCCTTTATGCCAAAGCTAAACATGCGAATCAATCTGATAACCCTATCCAATCCCCAAATACCAATGGTAACCCAGGTAAAGCCCTGGTAACCAAAGGAGTTGATGTGGTAATGGATAGAAATCAAAATAGCAATTGCAAGCACAATATGCACAATCAAAAAGGCCTCATAGGATTTTCTTCTCAAGACGAGTATGGATTGAATTACAATAAGCCCCATGCAACTGGCTGCGGCAATACCCCACAAGACGTAACCTGTCATACTGCTCCTGTAATTGGCGGTTGAAACTCCAAACAAGTTAATGGTCCTGGCAATGCCGTGAGCAATAACCAATACAAGAAAGATACGAGCCATGTGTCTGTGTAAGGTATTGAATCTGGCATAGCTCCATCGGGTGAAGAACATCAAGATATTGTTCCTTGACGCAAACAAGATCAGCATTGGATAGACAAAGAGCGCCAACATACCCGTCCGATCACCGATAAGTTGTCCTATTTCAGACTGGGCTCCATTCCACATAGGGTTGCCGCTAACGTGATGGAACCCAATACTGCTTCCCAAAATCATGTACACCCAGAGCAGAAAAATAATCAATGACTCGGCTCGGGTAGGAAGGAGTCCATGGGGAAGGCCGAAAAGCTTGGGTGGTACGTTCTTGTTTGTGGAATACATAGCCGGAAGGGTAATGTGCCTTTTCAACGCCTTGGATAAGGATCCATTAAGGCGCATGACCAACCTAGGACATAACAATACCGCCCAGTTGGCAATACCTGACACAACCATGAACAAGGTCACCAACGCAATGAACCCTGCACCTATATTGAGTGATGCTGTGTAATTGTTCAACATGTTGTAGTTCGACTCGTAGTACACCTTCACCTCCTTTGGCTCGACGGTGATGGGAGAGTAGGAAATAAGAGTGGCATTCATATCGGCCGGTGGAGTGATGATGT
>NW_017566856.1:48844-78497 GCF_001661335.1 Babjeviella inositovora NRRL Y-12698 | reverse complement strand
GATCCATCCGTGGGATATTAAATCATATTCGAATTTTTAGTTTGCATGCACTTGTTTATACCGAATCTGGATAATATTTACTCATTTTTGCTCACACTGCATGACTAAAACTCACCAGGGGGATCTCCCAAAGTCAGGAACAAGGAGAAAAGCTTATTTACCTGCGCCGTATAGGAAATTGATCCGCCTTAAGGCGGGGCAGGGATTGGGCTATGCCCAGCACCTGTAGAACTAAGAATAAGCATGTTTGTGCACAACCAGATTTAGATGGAGTTTCTTTACAGTGTTCTATTATCGTCTGAACTGGCCAAAATAGAGGGTACGAACTGTTTCTGGGAACCACATGGGCAGAGTTGCCGCGAGTGCTGAAAGGCAGGGGGATAAAATCGAAACCAGCAGTCGGTTGAAGTAGGGATACCCTTATTGTTCCTAGAGTAGGATCTCATCTCTCGTCCATGCCATGCACATCAAGCGTATCCCAAAAGTTGGGGTATATCAGTGGTATCTCTACCAAAACTACCCGAGATTAGGCCTAGAACCATTCCGCCCAGTTATGAAAAAGGCAACGTTACAAACAATAGCCATGGCTGAGACCAGAAATACGAAGCTGTGACAGTGCATGTTCTGCTTTTTAGTGAAAATTTCTAAACACAGGGAGGTTTGGCTAATTGGGCTGGTCATTACCGACACATATTTCACGCCTCTCGATTCACGTAATTTTTCGTAATCCCGTCTGTTTCATGCACTTATGCATATGCATGCAAATGAGCGTCGTACAACTGTGGTTTAGCAATACTTGTTTTCTCAGTGCTCTACGTAGATAATCTTTTAGTGTAAGTGATGAATGGATAATGTCAGAGAAGAGGTTTCTGAGGTTGTATGTGGTATAGTTCATGGCTACCAGGACTGGGTAAAAGTGGTTATCAAAACCTGTTCTCTAACACGAGTAAATCGAGTGCTGAACCGAGGCGATTAGAACCTAAACGCCGACCCTAGCGAATAGTTCAAGTGCCGATAAGGGCGGATGGGGAAACAAACTGTAATCACATAGGATTTTACAAAGGATTTTAGACTATGAATTAATTCTCTTTCATAGAATAGGAGCCATCTACCTAGACGAACGTCGGCGATCGTTATCTCCTTACCTCAGGTAGACAGGCACCCAGGTATCGTATCCGCCTCAGTATATAAGGCCGCCGACTACCCTTCTCTTGTAGATATCTTACATACGAAGTATTCTTTTTTAGCTAGCTAACAGTATCCACTATTACCTACTATATATACCACATGATGGTTCTTCCGTGTGAAATGATTGAATACAAGAAGCATGGCCAATTGGGCAGACTGTTATATACTTCAAAGCTCTTGGTTTGTATAGAGATCATAGGTAAAGGAATAGATATATTACTAGAGACGATCACAGGAGGTGGTCAGTAGAAATTCTTTAGAATTAATATGCATAAGAGCAATGAATTCTGGTTTCCATTTTGAGCCTTTCGTAGCCTCATTTCATATGCATCAAATGCTTTTACATGCACACTACATAATCCAGACTCCGTAATGCTTGTTTTGCGGTGTTCTATGTGAGAAACAAGCTTTCAACATAAGTAAGCATTTTTCAGGTCTCACGTCTTCGGTTAGTGAGTGGCACTGTTTTGAAGACGAGTGACTCCGCGAGGCATGCGTGCAATATTTGCAAAATCTCTGCGTGCATCCGATACCTCCGAATGCGGAAAAGGAAAACCAGGGTTGGCTCAGGATACGTGAGGGATGTATTCACGAGCCAAACCCTCTTCCCTAACTGGCTATTCTATGAATGGGCCAGGTAACAGACGTCTAGCGAGGATAATCCGGTCTTGCACATGCAATAACATCCACTAATTATTCCAGTTTGAGATACATGTTTTTAAAATTTTCAAAATCCAATGAAACTGACGACAACTATCTTAACTCCATGTAACTTTAGACTCATGCCCAAATTTGCAATTCCTCAAAGTAATCAACACGATGAGAAGTGGCGTCTAAGCTATTCACAACGGCATGTCTAATTGCATCAACCATGCTATCATGGCCACAAGTGACAACTGCAACACTCCCTTGGGCCAGAGAAATCTCATCCACGATGATACCGTCAATATCTGGCCTGCCCTCTCTGAACTCGATGTGTGGCAAACTTTCCTGCAACTTATGCACACTGTTTATCTCGGTCTTTACTCTGACCTCTTCCTTACTCTCGTCGTATCTGTCCGATTCAGAACCAGTGGAATCGGTACCGAAAAGTTCAAGGTTTTTCCTTATAAAATCATTAGGTCTGGTGACGTACACAATGGTCTCAACCTTGGTACTTCCCAACTTCTTCATCTCTTCGTACATCCAAGAAAGAGACTTGTAGTTTCTCATGATCCAGATCAACTTGACAGAGTGCTTCGTGCTGGTAGTAGCTAATCTCATGGCATGGTCGTACATACCGGGGATACCGTTACCCGACGCCATCAACAACGACTGGCTGTATTTCTGAGCTGGGGATGAGAACCCATAAGGTCCTTCGATGCACACCTTAATCTTTGCGGTCTGAGAAGGCATGGAAACCAAGTGCTTGTACAAGCTCAGGGTGACACCACCTTTGACCTTGATAGCAAAACTGAGCTCATTTTCGTTGGTGGAAATTGCGGTGAATGGGTGCGATTGCCAGAAACAAGCTGGCATCATGAAGGACACAAACGCATACTGACCTGGCTTTGCATTCCAGTGCTTTGGCTTTGGTACCGTCACCTTCACAGTTTCCCCAGCGATCAACTTGACGCTCGCCTCCTTCACTCCAAAGCTAAACATGCGAATCAATCTGATAACCCTATCCAAAGCCCAAATACCGATGGTAGACCAGGTAAAGCCTTGGAGACCAAAGGAGTTGATGTGGTAATGGATAGAAATTAAAATGGCGATTGCAAGCACAATGTGCACAATCAAAAAGGCCTCGTAGGACTTTCTTCTCACAAGGAGTATGGATTGAATTACAATGAATCCCATTAAGCTGGCCGCGGAAATACCCCACAAGACGTAACCAGTCAAACTTTCCTTGTAATTGGCTGTTGAAACTCCAATCATGCTAATGGTCATGGCAATTCCATGAGCCATAACCAATACAAGAAATATGCGAGCCATGTGTCTGTGTAAGGTATTAAACCTGGTATAGCTCCACCGGGTGAAGAACATCAAGACGTTGTTCCTTGACGCAAACAAGATCAGCATAGGATACACAAAGAGCGCCAACATACCTGCCCTATCACCGATAAGGTTACCCATTTCTGACATTGCTCTGTTCCACATAAAATTGCCGCTGACATGATGGAACCCAATACTGCTTCCCAAAATCATGTACACCCAGAGCAGAAAAATAATCAATGACTCGGCTCTTGTAGGAAGAAGCCCAAAAGGAAGGCCGAAAAGCTTGAGTGGCGCGTTCTTGTTCGTGGAATACATAGCCGGAAGCGTAACGTGCCTTTTCAACGCCTTAGAGAAGGATCCGTTAAGGCGCATGACCAAGCTAGGACACAACAACACTGCCCAGTTGGCAATACCTGACATAACCATGAACAAAGTCAACAACGCAATGAACCCTGCACCTAAATTGAGTGCCAACGTAAAATTGTTCCATCTGTTGTAGTACGACTGGTAGTACACCTTCACCTCTTTTGGCTCGACGGTGATGGGAGAGTAGGAAATAAGAGTGGCATTCATACCGGCCGGTGGGGTGATGATGTACTTGGACGCATTCTGGTAGACGGCGTCGAAGAATTGAGAATCCAACGTGGTGTTTGGGTAGTTGACAGCGCAGACGTGACCAAGGTGCGCAACCATCTTGTCATTATAGTAGCCCATGTCGTGCAAACACGTCAAGAGCGATCCCATTTCTGGAACACTAGCGCAGTAGCAGTTCTCGCCGTATGCGCTTTTTGGGCAAAAGGTGGTTGTTGCCTCGATAACCCCGGAGCACGCCATGACGGCGTAGTCTTGGGAGGTGTAGATTTCGTACACATAGCACGTTGCACTCCCTAAGGAGAACGCAGCCGTGGCTAGCATGTTGATGGATAAATGTCTGACCATGTTTGGGAATTTTGTACGTATATGTTAGGTGTACAATAGGTTTTGGTTCTCTTGGATAGAAATGCCGATACTGCTGCTGAACCACGACAAAATTACTGGAAAAGGCTCCTATTTTATAGCAGGCAGATTCATCCACGAAATAAGGCATCTTATACCTCTTTCTAATTTGCATGCACCGGTTTATTCCAAATCTGGGTGATATTTGTCCATTTTGGATCACACTGTATGACTAAAACCCACCAGGGGGGATTTCCCGAAGTCAGGAACAAGGAGAAAAGTTTATTTACCTGCGCCGTATAGGAAATTGATCCGCCTTGAGACGGCGCAGGGATTGGGCTATGCCCAGCACCTGCAGAACTAAGAATAAGCATGTTTGTGCACAACCAGATTTAGATGGAATCTCTTTACACGGTGTTCTATTATCGTCTGAACTGTTCAAAATAAAGGGTACAAACTGTTTCTGGGAACCACATGAGCAGAGTTATCGCGCATGCTGAAAGGCGGGGGGATAAAATCGAAACCAGCAGTCGGTTGAAGTAGGGATACCCTTATTGTTCCTAGAGTAGGATCTCATCTCTCGTCCATGCTATGCACATCAAGCGTATCCCAAAAGTCGGGGTATATCGGTGGTACCTCTACCAAAACTACCCGAGGTTAGGCCAAGAACCATTCCGCCCGCCCAGTCACGAAAAAGGCAATATTACAAACAATGGCCATGGCTGAGACCAGAAATACGAAGCTGTGACAGTGCATGTTCTGCTTTTAGTGAAAACTTCTGAACAATGCAGGGAGACTTGGCTAATTTGGCTGACCATTACCGATACTTGTTTCACGTAATTTTTCGTAATCCCGTCTGTTTCATGCACTTATGCCTATGCATGCAAATGCGCGTCGCATAACCGTGGCCTAGCGATGCTTATTTTCTCAGTGCTCTGTGTAGAAAATATTTTAGTGTAAGTGGTGAATGGATAATATCAAAGAGGTCTCTGAGGTTGTATATAGTGTATGGCCACCAGGATTGAGTAAAAGTGGTTATCAAAATCTGTCCTCTAACACGAGAGAATCGAGTGCTGAACCGAGACGATCGGAACCCAAACTTTGACCCTAGCGAATAGCTCAAGTGCCGGTACGGGCGGGTGGAGAAACAGGTGCCGACCCGAACAGATAGAGAAACTAATTGTAATCACAAGAGATTTCACGAAGGATTTTAGACAATGAAGAAATTCTCTGTTGTAGTAAAGGTGACATTTACCTTGACCGACGTCGGCGATCGTTATCTCCTTACTTTCGGTAGACGGGCGCCCAGGTATTGTATCCGCCTCAGTATATGAGGTCGCAGGCTACCCTTATGCATATTTTACGAATTAAAAGCACTCTCTTCTATCTAGTCAAAAATATCCGCTATTATCTACCGGATATATCACGAGTAGCGTTACCTTTCATCTGAGTTTTATCCTACAAGTTGTATTATTAGTCCACTAGTCTAAGCCATAGGTGGCGTTGTGATCCATTCAGATAGGGTCTCTAGTCCAGTGAAGCTTCAAGCAACGTGCTCGAATCCTGGGATCTGACGGGCGCCACTTTTTGACCAAAGAATGTTATTGTTTCCTAACCGTGCCTCCGTGAAATAACATGGGCAAAATTTACAGGATTCCTGCGCGTGTCCGATACCCCTGTCGGGGAACGCACGCCTTCTCCTAGTGTCTATAATTATGTTACGTCACATGCAGTGGACATAGTTAAAAATTATTTATAGACCCCGACACTACATAAGTAGGGGAAACCTTATATCCTCAAGTTACAGAAATACTTGAATGTGATAAGTAAACATGTCAATTGTTAGCGAGGGTGGCTTGGAGTGTTGAAAAAATAAGTGGTCCACCTTGGAGCACTCAAGTCCAGACCTGTAATTCTTCGAAAAAGTCAACCCGGTGAGCTGATTTGTCCAAGTTGTGAGCCACAGTGTATCTGGCATCATCCACAGCACCGTCATGACCACAAGCGACGACAGCCAAGGAACCACTAGCAACGGTGATCTCATCTCTAACCAACGCTTCCATATCTGGTCTACCTTCAACAAACTGGATGTGCGACAAACTGGACTTCAAATTATTCAAGTTGTTCTCGGCTGAATTTTCGTCTTCCTTCTTGTCTTCATTTGCGGAAGACGCCGAGCTCGTACCCCAGGCTTCTTCGATACCAGACTCGGGCCTGGTAATATAGATGATAGTTTCCACCTTGGTTCCTTTCAACAGTACCAATTCTTCATACATCCAAGAAAGAGACTTCCAGTTTCTGGCAACCCAAACCAACTTGACAGATTGCTTGCCGTGGTCGCTCTGGACCAAGGAAATAGCATGGTCGTACAAACCTGGAATACCGTTACCAGAAGCGAGCAACAAGGATTGGTCGTACTTGGAAGTGGGAGAGGCAAACCCGTACGGACCCTCGATTGCAACCTTGATCTGGGCGGTTTGGCCTGGCATCGATGCCAAGTGCTTATAGATACCGTGAGAGAAACCGCCCTTGACCTTGATGGCGAAAGTGATGTTGTTCTCGTCCTCAGACATGATGGTGAACGGGTGAGACTGCCAGAAGCAAGAGGCTCTGAAAAAGGTAACGTAGGCGTACTGCCCCGGGCCGGCTTTCCAGTATGTTGGCTTAGCGACAGTAACCTTGAAGGTTTCATCGGCTTTCAAGGTGACAGTGGCGGTCTTAATACCGTATCCCACAAGTCTGGCCAATCTGATAAATCTGTCAAAGACCCAAAGGCCAGCACAGGCCCAGGTGAAATTTTCGTAGCCGAACGGAACAAGGTGGATATGGGTGCCGACCAAAACGAAAATGGCAAAGAGAATATGCGTGGCCAAGAACAATTCGTACGATTTTCTTCTCAACACCAACATACCCTGAACGCACAAGAAACCCATGAAAGCAGTGGCGATGGTACCCCAAATCACGTAGTTAGCCAACATGGTAGCCTTGTATCGGTCCATGCTGGAAGCAAGCTGGGTCAAACTCATGCCAATAGCATGGGCGATAGTCACCAAGAAATAGATTCTCCCCAAATGACGGTGGTAACAGTTGAAGACAGAAAAGTTCCAGCGAGTGACCCAGAGTAAGATGTTATTTCTACCGGCAAAAATGATAAGCAATGGGTAGGTAAAGAGAGCCAAAATACCGGTTCTGTCACCAACTTCTCTACCGATCTCACCCATAGGCCTCTTCCAGATTGGGTTGTTGTCGACGTGTCTGTAATCAACGGCACAGGCGAGGAGCATGTAGACATAGAGCAGGGCAACAACGATGGACTCCAATCTGGTTGGAACCAAACCGACTGGAACGCCAAGGAACATTAATGGCACGTTACGGCTCTTTTTGAAGGTGGCAGGCAAAGTGACATACTTACGGTAGGCCTTGGAGATGGTCCCGTTGCAAATCTTCTGGGTGAAGCTTGGGAATATTAACATACCCCAGTTGGCGATACACGAAACCAACATGACAAACCCCATGAAGGCGACGAAACCACCGCCCAAAAACATACCCCAGTCGTAGTTCTTGAATCTTTCCATGTTTGCCTCCCGGCGCGTGACGACAAGGGACTTCTTCACGGTGATCGGAACATGGGTTATGAGGGTCTTGTTGAAACTTTTGTCGGGGGTAATGATGTACTTGGTGGCATTTTCATAAGCAAGGTCGAAGTAATTGTCAGCCAATTCCTTTGCGGCGAAGGCGTTACAGGAATTTCTGAGAAAGGCAATAGTGCCATCATCGTACCAGTCGTTATCCTTAATGCAGTACAAAACGGAGCCCAAATCCACGCTGTTTGTACAGACACACTTGTAATCCCTGTTCCTACCCTCACAGAAACGGGCAGCATTGTCAAGCGTGTTCTTACAAGCAAGAACCTTGTGCTCAGATGCGGTGTAAGTGTGGTACTTTGCCTGGACAGCAGTGGAGGAAAGCAATACCGCTATGATGGCAATAGCCATGTCACTCCCCTTAATATTTGTAAACTTCATAGTACAAGGTTTTCTGCTGATGATAATAGATATCAAAGACAAATATTGTGCTGGGTAAGCGAACATGCTACCTTTGACGGTGGCATACTCCTCATTTTATACGATTAACAATCTCTAGTATCTGGAAGGTCTCACAGTTCTGTGATAGGATACACTTTAGAATCATTTTTGTGGATGTGCACAGTTCTAAGTAGAAAAGCCTTGGCGCATAGCACCGAGTGGTTGAGCCCAAAACTTTTATTGCCCTACATGCACTCATAAACACTTGGGCAATATCAGATCTCATTAACCATGCACCGTCCAAAAGGCAAAAGTAGTAGCATATTTAATTGTTCCACGTCAACTTCCCACGTTTACTTTAGCGGTTCAACACGATCTTTGGTTCCATTTCCCCCGGAGTGACGTAATTCTAAGGGTTCACCATTTGTGCCAGGGGGGCTCCTTAACCATGCTTTTTTTAGCATCTCTATATTTAAATCGTTATTTGGCATACTAGTCTCTACCGATGGCTGCTGTTTTCGACATTTTCATAATAAAGCAGGACAGGTGCCAGTCCTGGTACATCATGCATGCGCAAGGTCCCCTTTTGAATACGGAATGCAGCACCGGATTTCTGACAGCCCTGGGATCCGAAAGGATATTCGCCATTAACCAATCAAGTGACTTACCTACTCACAAGTGACTTACCCATTCGCAATTAATGTATTACAGTATCATTTAGAGTGAGTCGTACCTTCTAAAACTACCAACCAGAGCGACTTTTGTGGAGCCCATATTCGCTGTTCCGGAAATACACCTGCACAGTAGAAGAGGTTGACTCTGATCCGCAACTGGCAGAGCATCTCAAACTTTTGCAGTAGCACTTCTAGAATATAGAGGCTGCTACTAGTCCTGAGGTGCAATATCAGTACATGAAAGTCTTGGAAATAAGCCCACCCTTTATCCCACTTGACGTAGTCTGTCCACCACTTGTGCATCAAATTGAAGTCAAGAGTTTGTTTGTTTTTTTTAAATAGCTTGTTTCAGCCCAAGGACTGCAAAAAAAAGCAGCCATTGCCTAGTAGGCCTGGCAATTCAAGCAATTGGAACTCTTGGATGTCAAGTCTTGCTTCAAGCAGTGCCTCAAGATTTTGGGCGCTACCTCGAGCATGTTACTCACTCCCTCATTCGTTCCCTCCATAATGGCTACAGGTTATCGGACGTCGCAATCCCCATCGTTGGTACTTATCGGACTTATCTAAGGATATCATTCGGCACTTTCGGCCTCGAAGTTTTAGACGGCGCGATGAGTGCGTACATATTGCATGAGAAACCTTGCGTCGAGATGAGATAGATATGCTGTGTCCTGCAGGAAATTTTTGGCAAGCGCCGTACAGAGAGCGGGTATATCGGTAGCTACGAAGCTCGTAAAAAAAGAGGCTTCCAGAGAGTAACGGAATAGATTTTGATTCAGTCGCCGTCAAAAAATCTTTCAATCCTCAGGAGAACTAAAGATATTGCCAATTTCAGCCAATGGTGGTGGTCGCATTACCTATGGTACTGTCAGAAAATGTAGCTAGATAAGGTATTATATGAGTAGCCATATAAGGATAGGTATATAACACGGGATGGACAACCAATGTTGGTGTATCATCCACTACGTGATATAAAAAACGGAACCATCAGTGTCAATGGTTTTCCATACTAATGCAACGCACTGGACGGAGTGAGCTTGACCAATATAAAGATCCCAGAATAAACGGCGCATCCAATGCTACCCTTTGTAAGTGGTTAAAATTCCGAAACGAGCCTGCACCGAAAGCCCAAGCACTACCCTAATGGCCATTCACGCCCATGTACAGATACAGTTTAAAACCGCCAGCTTATGAGCTTGAGAATTCGAACGTACACATGCGCAATGTATCATCCATTCAGCTCTGAAACCGGACCACGCACGTTTCCTCCACTAACCCTAAACTAAATCTATATTTCAACCTCATCGACTTGATTAACTTGCATTTAAAACACAAACATCGTCGTATATATTGTAAGTAACCGTTAATCTGGTGGCATCTTTCCGCCGCACAGCCGCATTCCTCAATCTTTTTGATGCCGGATACAAAAAATTTAATTCCAGCCAAGCACCTTCTCCATCTCGTTACAGCACCAATGGCAAAGTTAAACTTGAACAACACGTCTGCAAAGAAGAAGGCCCCAGAACTTCCTGCGGATAAACCCGAAAAACCAAAGAAGGCGGCCAAGGTGCCGAAGCTGTTCATTGTGCGCCCATCAAAGGTTACCAACGCCAAATCACTCACCAAGGTATTTCTCCACCCTTCCACGATCAAAGCGCTTGAGTTAAGCACTGAATCACTTGTGCAAATCACCAAGGAGGGCCACGATGTGGGCGCAGTGGTGGGAGTTTTGGCTGGCATCGACACCGAGGACGATGAAGAAGGCATCGTGCAGTTGAGCGAAACCCACAGGAGATTGGGTGGGTTTGTGTTGGGGGACAGGATCGAGATTAAAAGGTTCCGCGAGCAGCCAGGATACGCTCAGAGCGTTAAGATCGGCCTCAAGAGCGAGATGGACCCCGAGAACCTTCCACCAAAAGCCCGTAAATCCCTCGCAAAGATCCTCGATGGCATGGGGGTGATCCAGCCAGGGATGCAAACCACGACTGACATCAAGATCTCTGAGGAAGAAACTTCAACCATCACGATGTTTGTCCTAGACATTGACTATGATATGCCAGATATGGCCAACCTAACACTTTCTCCACCCTCTGAAAAGTCGAATTTGATCACACCGGTGTTTTTGTTCAAACAAGACGCCCTACTCACGTTCACCCTGGAAACCGAAATTTCCCGTCAGAAATATCACCTTCCTCACCACATCTCGTACGCCTCCGTCGGTGGTTTATCACAGCAGATTGAGCTCTTGCGCTCCACCATCGAGCTTCCGTTGCACCAGCCACAGCTCTTTTCTTCCTTCGGGATCTCTCCCCCGCGCGGGGTCTTGCTCCACGGGCCTCCAGGTACTGGTAAAACGATGCTCTTGCGCTGTGTGGCCTTTGAAACAAACGCCCATGTTTTGCGCATTAACGGGCCGTCTATCGTTTCAAAGTATCTCGGTGAGACGGAGGAGGCGCTTCGAGACATTTTCCAGGAGGCACGCAAGTACCAGCCCTCGATCATCTTCATCGATGAGATTGATTCCCTCGCTCCGTCCCGCAGCAGTGACGATTCCGGTGAGGTAGAGGGCAGGGTTGTGGCGACATTGCTCACGTTGATGGACGGGATGGGTGACAGCGGCCGGTTGTGCGTGGTGGCCGCTACCAACCGGCCAAACTCCATCGATCCGGCGTTAAGACGCCCAGGACGCTTTGACCAGGAGGTGGAGGTTGGTATTCCGGACTTGGAAGCCCGCGGGGATATTATGCTCAAGCAGTTTGCGCAGATGTCGCAGGAAAAGCACGAGTTGACCGCTGAGATGATCTACGCCGTGGCGGCCAAGACCCACGGGTACGTGGGGGCCGACTTGGTGGCACTTGTGCGGGAATCGGTTATGAAGGCCATCAAACGTGGATTGCTCAAGGGTATCGACCATACAAATATGAGGGTCACCTATGCGGATGTCGAGTCTGCTTTACCGGAAATCAGACCGTCGGCGATGCGCGAAATCTTCTTGGAGATGCCAAAGGTCTACTGGGACGACATCGGCGGCCAACATGAGTTAAAGCAGAAGTTGCGGGAAATGGTTCAATTGCCGCTTGAGGCGGCTGACACATTTGTAAAGTTGGGGGTCAAGGCCCCAAAGGGGTTGTTGTTGTACGGCCCACCGGGTTGCTCCAAGACCCTTACGGCAAAGGCCCTTGCAACCGAATCTGGGATCAACTTCCTTGCCGTCAAGGGCCCAGAGATCTTTAACAAGTACGTGGGTGAATCTGAAAGGGCAATCAGAGAAATCTTCCGCAAGGCCAGGGCGGCGTCGCCATCCATCATTTTCTTTGACGAAATCGACGCCTTGTCTCCGGATAGAAACGATGGAGGCTCCACCCTGGCCGCCAGTCACGTATTGACCTCATTGTTGAACGAAATCGATGGTGTGGAGGAGTTGAACGGGGTCGTCATTGTGGCGGCCACCAACCGTCCCGATAGCATCGACCCCGCGTTACTCAGACCGGGCAGATTAGACAGGCACATTTACGTTTCCCCGCCCGACTTTGAAGCCCGTTTGCAGATCTTGCGCAAGTGTTCCGCCAAGTTCTGTTTGGATCCGCTTGAGGTCCGCTTGGAGGAGTATGCCGAGAGGACTGAGGGATGCTCTGGAGCAGAGGTGGCGTTGTTAGTGCAGGAGGCTGGGCTCGCCGCGGTGATGGAGGATCAGGAGGCCGAAAAGGTGGTTAACAAGCACTTTGAGTATGCCTTGAGCACGATTTCCAGGGGAATCACCCCGGAGATGCTCGAGTACTACGAGACTTTTGCTAGCAGAAGCGGTGGGCTCTAAGAGTAATATTATGGGAAGTAGAGAAGTGTCTGTATATCCTAAGTATAGAAATGAGATAGGACTAAGAACTCATACCCTCGGTAAACCATTAGGTTGAATGCCATGAACGTGGAAGGTTGCCGATATTCCAGTGTAGTGGTACACACAAGGATGGTAAGCTGATGCTAATCAGTTAACATTGTCTGGGTTATGGAAAATAACTGTTATTTCACTATTATCGATGCATATCACTTTAACCAGGCTTATTAAGGATGAACAGACCGAGCTAATTTATGTACTATAGCTGGTTTTCACCGTGTTTTGATAATTTATTGAATGCAAATTGTTCGCCAGTCTAAGAAAAAAAGGTCAAAGTCGATGTCACCGATTATAACACGACACGTTTTTGTTGACACACCAGGTATCAGTTTGCGTTGTCAGATAGTTTGTCAGGGTAAAATATCAAACGAGACAAAATGCCCCAACACGGCTTTTCGGGTTTGGTTTGCAAGGTATCTTCAAATGGTTTATTTGCAGTCGGAGCTGGCTCGAACCCTGGAAATGTACTGCACAGATCAAGGTGTACTTTCCGTCTCCGCTCACTCTTGGCCAAGCCTTTTGCAAACGGTATTTGCGATGACACCTAATATTTCAGTACATAATTCAAACCTTTTGCAGGGCGGAGGCGGAGGTCCGACTTTTTTTTGAGAACATGACCACTTAATCCTCCCTATAGGCAAGCCCCATATTACTCACTGCGTGGTGTCAATAACTACAGACCGCAGTAAAACCTGGCTATTCCTACATGCACTAACCACATCAGCTTATTCAGACCCCAACTGACTTGTATATCCCCAATTACATGCATTTCTCTCTGTTAAATACTCTATATAAAACATCCAACTTTGAGACGCTACCCTTAACGGCCACATCTTCGTCATTTTGTCCGGCATATAGCGCCCCAGGTCGTGCACGCCTAGACTCCCTACAACCACTTGCCGCCGATAACACCATAAAGCCGTCATCTTGCCACTGACCATTCCGTCATTCTTCCTCGAGCTTCATCCTCATGTCCGAACAGCAAAAGATCCTCGCGGATCTGACGGCCACGATCAAACACCAGATCCACTTGATGGAGCAGAGTCTCGGCAAGCGACACCAGCTCATGGACGCACTCAAGCACGCTGCCAACTTCCTTAACGAGCTCCGCACATCACTGCTCACACCAAAGCAATACTATGAATTGTACATCCTCGTATACGATGCATTGGAGAGCCTCGCGACGCATCTCCGCAGCCTCCACCCGCACCACCACCTCTCGGACTTGTACGAGTTGGTGCAGTACGCGGGCAACTTGGTGCCACGGCTATACTTGATGCTTACTGTGGGCACGGTGTACATGGCGCTCGACGACGCACCAAAGGCTGAGGTCATGCGCGACATGTTGGAGATGTGCCGTGGCGTACAGCACCCAATCCGCGGCTTGTTTTTGCGTTATTATCTCATGCAGCGTACGAAGGGCTTGATTGACCAGGCTGACTCCGCCGACGCCATCCTGTTCATTATCACAAACTTTATTGAGATGAACAAGTTGTGGGTCCGCTTGCAGCACCAGGGCCATTCGTCACAGAGGTCGTTGCGCACGCTCGAGAGACAGCAGCTCCAGATCTTGGTGGGGTCGAACTTAGTCAGGTTATCTCAGTTAGAAGGAGTAGATGTGGAGGTGTATAAAGAGCAGATCTTACCAGCGGTGATGGAGCAGATTGTGCAGTGTCGGGATGTGTTGGCACAGGAGTACTTGGTGGATGTGATTATCCAGATTTTTCCGGACCAATGGCACTTGGCGACGATGGACTACTTTTTGGATCGGGTGTTGGAATTGAACGAGGGGGTGGGGTATTACAAGTTTTGGGTGGGGATGGTTGACAGGTTGGTGGGGTATGTCGAAGGAAACGGAGGCATTGTCGAAGGCATTGTCGAAGGCATTGCCGGAACCTCGCTTGTGCCCCAGAGTGCTAACGGCACTGTCGAAGGCATTGACTCTGCTAAAGTTATTTCTGGCGGTGCTGAAAGCTCAGCCCATACCACAAAATCTGAGGAAAACGTCACAGATGTACAAGCCACAGCCGAACCACAAGAGAACCCAGAGTCCTCAGCTAACGTGAATGCTGAGTCACCAGAAACTGCCAGCGAAGGAAATAGTCTGTCGACAGACTTGGCAAAGGAAGATCCAGCAAAGGAGGACTTGATAAAAAATCCAGCTGAGGAAGACTTGGCAAAAGATCCAGTTAAGGCTGAATCTTCTACTGGATCTTTCTCATCTGACTTATTCCTCTCCCTCTTCAACCACTACACCCAGCTCTCCCTCACCACCTCTCTCTCTCCCACCGAATCCTCCAAAATTCTCTCGTCTCTCTGCAAACTCTGCATCGCCATGTACCCCGCGAATTACGGCTTTGTCGACCAGATTCTCCAGACAGCCTTGGAAATCGAGGCGAACGCAGCGGACGACGAATGGCTGGCATTACTCCTCACCCCAGTCGTCAACTACACTGACATTCTCACGCTCTTGCACTTGAAAAACTTCAATGCATTGTTGGGCCAGCAGAATGAAAAGTTGCAGAGACGGATCATTGGTGAGATCCTTGACAAGTTGCTTGCCACTTCCAAGACCGGTCTTTCCACCGGCATCAGCGACGTTGGTGATGTGTTGGGGATCTGTGAGTACTTCAAAATTGTCGTAAGCAACAACTTCGGCCCCAATAAGGTCAGTGGCGTGGATGTCACCGCCAAGGCCTTGGGAAAGGCCCCTGAGGTTTCCCTTTTGCACGAAAAGTTTGCAAAGATCTTTCACTTGTTCCACGCTCCAAACCCGCTTGACACCTTGAAAATCTACAAGGCTATCGACCGCAGCTTATGTAGCGTCGACAGCGCCGCCACGATGCCGCCTCCGCAGCAACGCGCGGTCAATGCGAGCATCAAGTTGCAGATTTATCCGACATTGATCCAGCAGACCCTCAGCCTCACGCGGCGGTTCCGCGCGGTTCCCGCAAACGAAGCCACTCTTGTCGACATCTTCAAACTCGTTGGCACGCTTCTGAGCGAACTACTCTCTGTTTCCGACTCCAACGTCTACCCCGAGATGTGTCTCAAGTTGTACCTCAGCGGTGCGCTCATCGCGAACCACTTGGCTTACAAGTTCAAGCTCGCAAGGTCTGACGGGGCGGTCGATACGTTGTGCGAAATCTCGTACGACTTCTTTGTCCAGTCGTTCCTCATCTACGAAGAATACATTTCGGACTCGCGCACCCAGTACCAGTGTTTGGTGATGATCATCAGCAAGCTCACTCGGTTGCTGATCCTCACAGAGACGTTCAAGGCCAGCTACGAAACGTTGATCACCAAAACCACGTTGTATGGGTCTAAGCTCTTGAAGAAAACCGACCAGTGTCGTGCGGTGTATCTCGCGAGCCATCTCTGGTGGGGTACCCTTCCGGAGGAGGCAGACGAAACTTTGGCGGTCAATGATGGAAAGCGTGTACTCGAGTGCTTGCAGCGGTCGTTGCGCGTGGCTGACTCTGTCTTTTCCACCTCCACGTCGTTCAACGCCGCAAATTTGGTTTCTCTCGAGTTGTTTGTGGAAATCTTGAACCAGTGTCTATACTACTTCATCCATGGAAACGAATCTATCAACGTGCGGTACATCAACGGGTTGGTGGAGTTGATCCAGACGAATCTTACTAACTTGGAGAATGAGCTAGAGGCCGGTAGCGCCGACGCCGAAGAAGCCGCCACCACCGCGTTTGCCGCCACCACGCGGCACTTCAAGCGGACTTTGACGTACATCGAAGGCCAGAAGGAGATTGATGAGCGGTTCCAGATGTTGAACACCAGGGTTTGAAGCTGATAAATATACTAGATCGGGTTAGTTGATTTGTTTGGTATAGAGAGGTTTGTAGGTACTGGTGGATCACCGTGGTTGGGCAAAATTACACCAATTATGCCCAGGGACGGATTAAAGGGATCTGTGTGGAAAGATCGTCCCTATGGCTCTGCTGATGCACAATATCAACCAGTTCGGTCACAGGTATATAATTAACCATAACGAGGACAAGTTATCAGGGTTTAACCTTTATTTTGGCTCTATGCACATTTGCTCAACATAGAAGTACATGCACGAATAGCTTTTCTAGCCCACTTACCATGCACTATAATACTAGATCCACCCAAATACCGTTTATTATTCATCTAGTTATTATTTATCTATTTATTATTTATCCATTTCCCTCTATAACCACTTCCATTCCCTCCATAAGGTATACTCTCTATTGCAGCTAAACTGTGGTACAGGTACGTCCTGCACGTTCTGCAGTCGTGCCTTACACGTGTACGCTGATAAGCGCCAAGATCAAAACCACCTTCACCCCTCTATTCCTCTACAATCCCCAACCATGGAGTCAATCATCAGTATGTACCAATGAAACAACCCTGAACCTCACTAACCATCCAGGCCCCAGCATCGAAAAAGACTTAGCCAATAACATCTACGAGAAGCGCAAGGCGGCGGCGCTTGCGATCGAGGCAATCACACGCAAGGCGCAAGCGCGCGGCGACGCGGCGACGATCACAAAGATCATCAGTGAGTTGACATACTACACACACGGGACGGGTGCGAAGATGGGAGCAATCACGGCGTTGGCCGGTGTTGCGGTGGCGCTCGGGCCGTACGTTATCGCGTTCTATCTTGAGGCGTTGGTGCGGCCAATATTCGTCGCGTTCCGCGACACGAACGCGCGCGTGCGCTATTACGCGTGCGAATCGCTCTATAACATTGCAAAGATCGCCCGCGGCGAGATTTTACTCTACTTCAATGAGATCTTCGACATCTTGTGCATCTTGGTTACCGACACCGAGCTGTCAGTTAAAAACGCCGCCGACTTGCTCGATCGTTTGGTCAAAGATATTGTCTGCGCCAAGGCCGTAACATATGTCTCGATATTGCACAAGGAATCGAGCGATATCAGTCTGTACAAAGTTGATAGTAGCGGGCGCGCACTCCAGGTGAATAGCCCCCAGAACCCGCAGGTTGCGTTTTCGCTCGTCAAGTTTATTCCAACGTTGATGGAGCGCATGTACGCGGTGGACCCGTTCGCGCGCAAGTTTCTTCTCACATGGATCGACCTTCTTGACGACTTACCCGCACTCGAGTTGGTCACGTACATGCCGACCTTCTTCAAGGGGTTGCTCAAGTTTTTAGACGACTCGCACCAGGACGTGCGGATTGAGACCCATAAGATGTTGAACAACTTTTTGAAGGAGATTAAAAGTATCCACCAGGTAAAGGAACATGTCAAAGCTATGAAGGAAAGCGGAGCCAGTGGTGAGAGGTCTCTTGGGGAGTCTCTCGGGGAATTATCCGTGAAGGATCAGGACGGCGGTGATCAGGACGGCGGCGCCCAGGAAGATGGTGACCAGGACGGCAGTGACCAGGACGACCGGGTCTCCCAGGCCTCCTATTCTGACGGCTCGTTTATCAACGGTCAGGATATTTACATTGACTACCCCAAACTCATCGAGATCCTCGTCGACTCTCTCGACTCCAACAACCTCGAGATCGAGTTTACGGTGTTGAAGTGGCTCGAGGAGTTGCTCCAGATCGCGCCCGACAGCTTTCCCAAGTTCCTCCCGCGGATTCTCACGTTGTTGTTGCCGACTTTGTCGCGCGACAACTTTGACTTGGCAACGAACGCGGGCGCGGTCGACGCGGCGCTCCGCGCTTTGGTGGGCTTCGAAAGCGTGAACCTCCAGGCGACGATCCATGCGGCATTCTCACAGTTCATGACAGAGCATGACCGCACACGCGTGGCCGCGTTGGAATGGTTGATTGTATTGCACGCACAGAGCCCCGCGCGCTTTTTCGAGTCGCGCGCGATCCGCGTGGGCGACTTGTTGCGCTCGCTCATCGACTCTTCGCCCGACGTGATTGTCAAGATCCTTCAGCTCCTCTCGCAGATCTCCGAGGGCGACGAGCAGTTCTTCGGTGAGTTCATTGCCGACTTGATCGCGTTGTTCAAGAACGACCGTCTCAGCTTGTCGAACGACAAATACGAGTTCATCTTGCGCAAGTTGTGCCAGTCGCTTGACAGCGACAAGATCTACCAGACGATCGCCGAGGGCCTTAGCGGCGAAACTAACTTGGATTTTCTCTCACGCATTATCCAGATGCTCAACAACACGTTGGTTACCGCGTCCGAGTTGGCAGAGTTGCGCCGCAAACTCAAGGCGGCAGACGACTGGGGTGTGTTCTCCACCTTGTTCAAGGCTTGGAGCCACAACGCGCCGCTGGCCTTGTCGCTCTGCCTCCTTACCGCCAACTACGAGCTTGCGTATCTGATTGTACAGTGTTTTGCCGACATGGAGGTCAACTTCAACATGTTGACCCAGTTGGATATTTTGGTCCAGTTGCTTGAATCACCCGTATTTATGAAGATGCGACTTCAGTTGCTCGAACCTGAAAAACACCCGTATCTCTGCAAGTCGTTGTACGGCTTGCTCATGTTGTTGCCTCAGACGTCCACATTTACCGCGTTGCAGAACCGACTTGCGGTTGTCAACTCGCTCACTAGCTTGGCCCCCGTGCACCCCGTGGCCATCACAACTGTATCGATGAAACGCAAGCGGATCAATGAGTTGCTCGAGGGTTTTAAGGTTGTTCAACAGCAGCACGAGCAGCTCCGGCTCCAGGCCGCAAAGAAGGCGGCTCGCCCGAGAGCTCACGCGCACACCAGCAGTGTGTCGACAACCGTGAACCATCTGAACGTCCACGGTGTGGCCATGTCTCTCAAGAGCTTGAATCCGGCGCAGTAACAAGGAGAAGGAGGGGGTTACGGTCTAGTTGGGTTTATATCTGTTTGAAATGACGAGCTAAATCGTAAGTGAAGGGCAGCAGCGTAAGCTAGGAGTTACTAAAACTTGGAGCTTTTTTTCTCGATCCAGAGGACGGGATATTTTGCGACTCCGAGTTATCATCGAGTTGCATTCTGACCTTGCATATCCTAAGAGTGTTTTCAAAAGGATTTTCATAGGATAAAAATCAATGATTCTATAGTTGCCAAGTATGATATTGTCTGTAAAAGGATTCCCGCTGAAAGCTACGTAATCCAAGATGTCCCAACTGGGACTCTCTGTGTAACGTCAGGTTTGAATTACCCCTGGGATCAAATATGTGAATGTCTGAAGGTTCATTAGGCTTGGGTGACCCTAAACCGATCCCAATTTCGCTCTAGCCGTGTACTGTTGATCAATCTCTCCTCGCTAATTCAATTTTTCCCTACATCCTACGCCCCTGAAATATTTTGGTAAATCTTTACAGAATCAAGACTCCTCTAGTCGTATTCCTCCCCAAAGGCATATGCAAACCAGCTGTCCACCTTCTCAAAAGCTTTCACCAGGTTTGTGGTGACACTTCTCCTGCCCGATTGCGCCTTTTTCTGGCTGGCCTCTTCTTCAGCTGCGGCCCTGGACTCTTCCATCGCCAACCTCATTCTTTTCTTCAACTGCGCTAAATCGCTGGTAATATCATCTACCGGCAGGGCCTCTCTCTTGACCTCAGCCTCCTCTGATTTACCCTCCATGAGTTCCTCGTGGCCGGAAAACCTGCCCATGAACTCAATGTAACGCTCAATCTCCTCAACCTCATCCTTGCTGACCGCCTCATTGGTAAACTTATTGGAACTACCCTTGGGAACCAGCTTAGAGAAAGCGAGGATCGTCTGCAACAACTCGAGCTTAATGGCGTTGCTGATGTTGCCGCACTCGCGGAGCTTGTACAAGGTACTCTCGATAGGAACGTACAAATGCCTGCTGGCGATACGGTTGGCCTGTTTTGGCGCATTGTGGGCAATCATTAAGAACTTGATCCATTCGAGGGCCTGGGAGACCTCTGATTCCGATTGGTGATAGAGCGTCTCCGAACGATCCATTACCGACTCGCCGGCTCTCCCGTAGTAGTCGTTTACGCCTTCTAATAGAGAAATCATAAAAGCCTCGTAGAAGGATTCATCCACCTCTCCAGATACCTCATCCACCGGCGATTGTTTGTTAAAGTACTCGAAAAGCGGGCTGTATAAGGCCTTCAACTGGGCAAACTTCATGGTCTTTCCCGTGATGATGATCACGTTCTTAAACAACAAAACTTTGAAAAACTGGCCGCTGTCGTCTTTATTATAGAGCTTCAACAACTTGTTCACGGCCTTCCAGTACTTTGTGCCAGTCTCAGTGGAGTCGCCGAACTTGAATACCCGCGACAAGTTCTCGCGCTTGATCCGTCGGTATTCCCGCAACAACTCTTTCATTTCGCTGCGCCTTTGCACCATTCGTGGCGACATATCGTCTATTTCCTCCTCTTCCACGCTCACGCCCCGCTGGTTGTCCTCGTCCAACGGCAACCAGTAGTTGTGCCACAACCAGTTCAACGCCTCCTTCGCCCCCATCCGCAACATGTTCAAGCTCGGAAGGCTCTCGTGGGTTCCCTGGTGCCTTAACTCAACAAACCAGGTCGGCAAGTTCAAATTCTTTGCAAGCGTGTGTAACGGAATGGCGTGGGTTGACTGCTGGAACGGGTCGAGCAACCCGTTCACAAACCGGATAAGCGTCATGGTGTAGGTCAATTTAAGGAGGGACGAGTCTGTGGCTCCCTTTCCGCTGAAATATGGGTCGTTCATCACGGCGGAGGTGAGCAAAGATGTGCATTCTATGGCATGTGGCAATCTCCCCTTTGTCATCAATGCCTTGACCTTGTTGATCGCGAGGAGGCGCTCATCTTTCTCGGGTGCAAAGGCAAAAAACTGGGATTTGAGCTCAAGGACCTCATCAAAGTGCTTATATGGGGTGTAAGCCGGGTTTTTACTCATAGCAGGGTATTGTCCGCGAATGGTCTTTTATTGATTTAGTTTCAGTGAAGACCTGTATACAGTGAAAAAATAGTTCAGGTTCACGTGACTATGAGGTTTTTTCAGGTTACGAGCATAAACGGCCAACGTCGAAGCAAAGGGGGTCCCTTCAGAAATGTGTATCAGTCCCAATCTACAGTATTTTTATAAACCCGACTAAAATCTATTAAGAATTATAGTTAGAGAACAGCGCTTCTAAGTTGTAGCAAAATATCAGAGGGGAGAAACGAGCTTAGGTCTAAACTTACAACAAGGCAGCGATAACCAAGCCACCAACAACACCGAAGACGTTGGCAACCTGCTCGTTGGCAACACCGGTGTGGGAAGAGACGGTTGGATGAGTAGAGGTGGCGGTCAAGGAAGAAACGAAAGAGCTGACTTCGGAATTGACGGAGGAGACCGCGGAGGTGACTTCAGACTTAATAGACGAAGCGACAGAAGAAACCTCAGACTTGACGGAGGAGACGGCAGAAGTGACTTCAGACTTGACAGACGAAGCGATAGAAGAAGCCTTAGAAGAGGCGGAGGAGGTAGAAGAGGCGGAGGAGATAGAAGAGGCAGAGGAGGCAGAGGAAGAGGAGGAAGATGAGGAAGAGGAGGAAGAGGAGGCAGAAGAGGAAGAAGAGGAAGAGGAGGCAGAAGACGAAGAGGAAGCAGAAGACGAAGAGGAGGCAGAAGAGGAAGAGGAAGCAGAAGACGAGGCAGAAGACGAAGAGGACTTGGCATCAGCACTAACGTCCTTGCCTTGGGCAGAACAGGAGCTTTCAAAGGCCAGGATGGCAGTATCAGCGTTGTTGTTAGGACAAATATCGTTCAAGCACTTTTCAACAGCAGCTCCGTTATCTTCGCAGAGACAGCTGAAATCGTCCAAGCCTGAACAAGAAGCAGACTTGGCAACCTGAGCGACACAAGCCAACAAGCAGGCTGGTGGGGTGGCCACGGCTGGGGCAACCAAGAAGGAGACAACGGCTAAGAGAGTGGTAGCAGATAAAGTGGTGAATTGCATTTTAGTAAAGGTCTAGATAGAAGAAAGAGAAATAAACGTGAAAGAGTGTTTGTACTTGTAAATATTCTCGAAATGAATCTGTAAGAGCAGGAACACCCGAGGGGCGCACTGAGACTTGGGATTTCTTTTTCCAGGTAAACAAACATCGGTCAATCGCTCCAGTCGAATCACGTGATAGCGCCTCTGATCGGTTGAGGGATAGAAAGCAACCTAATAGTTTTCGGGCTCCGTTTAAATACGGTTGTCTAGTATACTAATGTCGTGATTAATATTTTCTGAATCGTTGTAAGGCTAGAACGATTGTGTAATTAATCAGAGTGAGACTGCTCTGTCCCGCGGAATGCGTAGAAATTTACCGTGCAAAAAGAATGCCAAGCCGCAACAATAGTCTAGACTGCAAGCAAGTTCTCTCTCGGACAAACCGAGAAACTAGCGTATAGATTTGTAATAAAACAACCATTTCCAGTGGTAGATAGCCCCGTGCTATCAGATATTGGATTTATGGTTATTCAGGTCTCAGTCGTGTAAAAGCTATTGGTGGAGAGAGAGCGTGCTCGTAGAACCCGATAGTTTTGAAAACCACCGTACATGGAACGGGAGTCTATTTTTGGAACGTTCCACCACCGAGAGAGCACGTGTTGGTAAGTCGAAAGACGTCATGCATGCAGGTTAGCAGGTGTCCGAGGTTACGAAAACTTAGCGCTGTGACCTGTCTCCAACCACCGTTGGAATTACTACGGTTTCTGATGCTCTTTAAAACTGCTCCCGGTATCAAAGACAACGAGGCTCTATAACCTATCGTCTTAAAGTTAGCAGCCGCCAGGTAACAGCGTTTATCGAAGCGTTACTCCCTAACTAGGGATGTGAGTGGTCTCTGACCGATAGTGTGAGACTCCCCTTGGTAAGATATTTCAGGCACTGTTCAAGTTACCAGTCCCTTGAGCTATTCCAAAACTTATTAGTAGAATTCAGTACTGGTTTGTATTTAAATATGCTTTGCATCTTTGGTGGCCTAGCAGACCTTTTCCGGACCTTTATTTAGAGCCTTAGAAATAGAGTAATTCATATATCCCTTTCACATAAAGGATTTGCTTGTCTTGGACATGGACATACATAAAGCCCAAGACTGCTTCCACAGTTTTACCCCTAATATTCACCTTCTGTGCACGTTGAACCTCTTCACACAAGAGTAATTGTGGCTTTAATTGAGAATCTGCCCGGTCTTCTTTCTGGCATACTTTAACTTTTTTTCTGTGGTGTCCAACCCTTCGTCCAACTCATCCAAAAGCTCGTTCTGCTGTGCAATCTCCTCGTTGATAGCCACCGCCATGTGCTTCTGCTTGGACACAAGCGTCTGCAAAGACTTTAATTCCAGATCCTGTTCGGACATCACCTGTTTGTGCACCTGTAGTAACGTCTGGTTATTGTGTGGCAACGTCTGTGCGGTCTCCTCGGGACGGAACAGAGACGGGCCTCCAAGGATGCGCCTGGAAGTCCCAAAGAGCTCCTGCCGTGGCTGACTATCTTCAGCTATCACCCTATCCTTCTCCACGCCACGAAGAAGCCCCCACCGTCTGCTTATCTCACTTTTTGAAAGCTTCGACTCCGCGTCAATGTACGCTAGCGAAGCATCCAAAAGCTTCATGTTCTTGGCCACCAACAAGTCCAACCGGCGGGCCTCGATGGTCTCCCCGGCGTGCAGGGCTGTTTTAGCGTCATACACCAACTTTTTCAAGTCGCGGAGCTGCAACAACCAGGCTTCCGGGGTCACACTTTTTGGGTCCACCTCCTTCAACAAGCCTAGCGAAACCGCACCCTTGCTAACAAACGCATTGGGCTTCTGTTTCGTAGGGTCAAACGTCGCGGGGAGTTTCAAAAAATCTTTGAATCCTTTCAAATTGCAGTAGCGCGCGTCGTTCCACAACTCGTTCAACCAATTGGCGAGACTCACCTGCCGCTCCGCCGTCACACGGTCAGTGCTCTTCCTGAAGCCAAGCAAAGTCTTGGGCGGGAGTCTGTACGGGATGGGACTGGAAGCTTCGTCCTCGAGCTGGGCTCGGAGACTGGCAAATTCGGAGTATCGTTTTTCCAGGATGATGTTTCGCAACGGAAGCTTCGTGTGGATCTTATATATTGTGTATGAGCCTTCGACCAGCGTTTCGGGGATGGAGACAGGGCGAGCCAGTGTCATCGTATAGGGTGTAGTATGATGGATGCCAGTTGTGCGTATAAGTGTTGGTTTAAGCGACAAGTATTGATAAAGCCAGGTTGGGAGGCTGGATTGAAGCCACAATACGGAATGCATCTTGAGACAAAAGCTTAGTGCTCACATACTATCTACAACCGTGCCGCGCACTCGCCACAAGAGCATGGCATGCGCCTCGTTTCCAAGAGGCTGTGTTGATGATAGAGGGTGTTTGGGACTTTATTTAACCAAGATGCATTCCCTATTGTAGCTTCAGTCCAGGATCACTTTTATGGATGATATTGGGGGATTGCTATATTGTGCTTATATAAGGAGTTTACTGCCTGTACGTAGAATTTTTACACCTACACCTTGTCTGGCCCTTTCAGGTGATTTTCATATCTCCTATAGTGATAAGTTCAACCCATTCCTTGATATATTTGCGATTCCAGTCTTCTACTAATCCTTCGAGGAGTTGTCCTGGAATTCACCTTCTCTTAAACAACCGGATCAATACCGGGCAGCGTGTACATAAACCCGTCCTACTTGCATCTCCATCGTAGTGCTATGGTTACTACAAATCAGTTGTATAAAGAAACTGCCGCTACAAGAATTTGCAACTAATAAATAATGGTTTGCTAGATAGTAAAGTATCTGACTATCGTGGGAGTGAAATAGTAACTGCCTCTCCTCGTATTAATGGTTGGCATTCAAAATCCGATCAGCAAACGCGGCAAAAGTCTCACCAGTCTGCAAGTTCACCACATCCTTGAGGTTTGGCTGGCAGAACACGGCCAACGTGCTTCTGGATACTCCCGGAACCTTGCACCCCTGGACATAGTGCGGAACGGCCTTAAACTTGTTTTCGGTGATTTCCTGTAACGACTGGCCGGTCTGGAACGCTATACAGTTGCGAGGAATCGAAACCTTGACGGTATCCCCGGCCCTGTTCCTGATATACAACCCCGCCTCTGGGTCCGGCGACAGCGATAGCTCACTGCCCACAGGGTCTGCCTCGTCAAGGAACATCGCAGACGTCAAACCAGTGAGACAGGAGTGGTCCAAGTGCTCGCCACACCACTGCTCGTTCAGATCCTTCGAGGCAAAATAGTGCAAAAGGCGCGCCTTGGTGGTGTACGAATTCTTCACGATGCCGGTCAAATAAGTTTCAGACGGATAGTTATCGATGTGTTGCTTGCAGTATCTGTCACAGGCAGCGGCAACCACCTCAGCGACGTCAATGATCAAATTGCACAACTTCTTCAAGTCTTGCTGGAAATCCGGGATGTCTTCCTCGGCAGGCCAGATGTTAGGCGTTGTGTAGGGCGTGTAACTATTTTCAAGCCCAGTAATCTGGTCGGGAGTAGGCCCCTCAAGATCTGGGTCCTTGTGGAACGCACAGTTGACGTAGTAGGAACCCTTTAATAAGTCTGGGGTGTCGTTGGCGAGCTTTTCCTTACCGCAGGACCACCCCACAATCCACTTGCTCTCCTCGCTTTCCAAACCTTCTAAAATGGAGGGCGGCAAATTGGCCAAGGTGGTGGAGGACCTCAAGACTTTGGCCCTTAAGGCTTCATATCCGTCAGAAACGTCCTTCACGATGATGATCCCAAGGGAGTCTGGCCCGAAGGCCTCTGGCAACAAGTGGTCGCACTTGAACGACTTTAAGTCTTCTAAGCTCACCACAACGGGGTCAAGAGAATTAGATGGCATTGTAAGAGGGATAGAGCCCTGCTTTGGATCAGAGCAAGTGAAGAAGATGCGGGGAGGAGGTCAGCCTTATGGCCGCTTTTCGAGGGGGTTTTTTTTTCCTTTCCCCGCAGCATGCAGATCTAGGGTCGTGTCAAAAATGCTCAGGGTCATCGCGAAAAGCTGGAGAAACCCTGCCAAGCCTGCTCAAATATAACTGAGCTTTGGCGTATGCATTTTCGGGTATACTTTACAGATTAATTGCTTGAAATTGTGGTTGTCAGTGTTTTACCAATTGTGCTTAATATATTTAATATTGCCAGGGTGCACCCTTTTGGACATATTTATACATGTCTATGCAGGATACTCCAAGACTTGCAAATTCCACGAAAACTTCGAAACTGGTTTATGAGGAAAGCGTAGTGACCCACACGAAAGTCGCTATTAGATGCTGTGGTGTAATTGATATAGCATATGAGTGTTACTTATGTTTTAAGTAGCTGTATAAAGCAGCACAAAAGATATATTTTGTAGTCAACTTTGATGAATTGCAGAATAGGCATATTCATGCACAACTAATAATATATATATATAATCAGTAATGCAATATTTCAAAGCCTAAACCAATTATCCTTATTATCAATTAATTATAAACTCGAAAGCGAATTTGCAGGAGCATATACACATGTAGTTCTGAAGGATACATATGAATATATTGAACCTCTTCTGCCCATGTTTAATAATCGCATCACATGTACATATATATACTGGCTCAAGTTCGAAAGCATGAACATTAACCCTTTAATAATATATATTTAGCACCGTCGTACTTGATTATATGGCTATGCACGCATTATTCGCATAACCTTAGCGTATTATTATTATCCTGTACTTACTCACTGACCCAAGCCCTTGCTCAAACATACCAGCCGCAACTTCGGTGCGCTTGCCATCAAATCGAACAAAGCCTAACCCATCGTATGAATCGAAAGCTCAAAGGCTGAACGAGGAGAAACAGACGAGTATGGTATAAAAGAAAGAGCCACGGAGAGACAAGTGAGAAGGGCTTAAGGACAGAATTTACAACTTTGCTATTGAAACTATCATTTACTGCAGTTATCCTATATAAAACAGGCTATATCCCTTGGTGGCTATCCGTATATTTATATAGGAACCGGCTTGGTCAGTGATCCATACAGCACATTTCCAGGGATTATAGAGCTGAACCGTCCCATATCCTGCACGTATGGCGATAACTCCCATGCCATATGCATGCATTCATATTCCAACAGAGACGGTCCAGTCTCCTGACAGGGTTTGTAGGAGATTGCTCGTTAATTAACGTGCGTTGTTACTAGCGCTGAATTTCACTCGTTAGTTTTCCAGCATATAACTGAGGAACCTGGTCAAACCGTTCGTAGGTGATCTGGATTCTGTATTTTCAGAGTGCTAGCAAGTATAGAGTATGGCTATAATATGAACTACGCGCACCTCTCCCGTTGATTCACGTATTTCTTCCTGAATCCAGAGTCAAACGCGTATATGCAATCCTTTCAAGCCCCAGAGGATGGACCCGTAAAAAACCAGCTACAGAAACACTGGTCCACCTTATGTATTTAGCAAGAACGGCTATTCAACCCGCCGGAGTACGGCTTGCGACGGAGACTTCTTTCCTTGAGATTGTGCTTTGTTTTCCTTGATCCCTGTAACTGCCTAAGAGCGTCTATTAGCCACTTCGTGATCCGCACTAAAGATATTTATCCTGTCAGAAAATCCTAATTCCGTGTGAAGCATTATGCATTTAGCGTCGATCCCTACAAGACACAGATTTTCTGCATCTTGAGATTGAACTAAAATTCGAAGTCTTAGGGATATGCATGTAGACGTCAGCATCGACTCTTTATCGAACAGGGATAAACCAACGCACCCACTTGCTATTCCCTTCTATGACGAATCTATCGCTCCATACCTTACCTATGCGGTGAAACCAGAGTGGCCCGGTCGTTAGGATGCGTTTCTGCTACATTAAGGTTTATTTTGAAGGGATTACGAATACCAAGTGATTATCTAGAATTTATATAAGACGAAGGATGCCGCAATGAGTAGGACAGTAAGAGGTGTTCCCCGAGCCTTAAACGACCATCATTATGAGACTCTCTCCGTTGCTTTTGGTCCCCTTCTTATTCCAGGTGGCCACTGCCGTTATCAATGTCACCACTGTTTCCACCACTATCACCAACCCAACCCCAACCAACCTCTGTAACTCCTTTGTTACTTCCGGTGGTCTGGGTCTGCTTGCCTGGCTGGCCACGGCTGATTTCTATGCCGCTTCTACCACCGATATTGCTGTTTTAGGAAATGGGGTGAGAACATACACGTACATGGTACAGTGGTTCTTTACCTTCGACGATCCGTTGGAAGCCACTGGCTTTGACGTCAGTTCATTGACCGCCGCTGTTTCTGCGCTCACCACTCTCAATGTGGTTGTTAACCCTACCCAGGGTGGCTTCCTCCTTTCTTACAATGATACTGTCACCTACCCGATTGTGCTCGGCGTGGATCTTACTGATGGGCTCAACTGTTTCGACTCCTTGATCGGCTACACCACGAGTTTCACGGGTGGGGCAAATCCTACCACAATCATTTTGGGGTCCGCAGAATTCTGGCTTAACCCAATTAACGGCTTGACTTGTACCCTTGACACCGTTACCTCGAGCTGCATCGCTTTGGGTTACCCAGTGTTCAGTACTTGTATGACTTGGGGCACGTGTACGGGTACCACGCCTCCTCCTAGCGTCGTAACGGCCACTCTCACTTCCATTCAGTCTGATGGATGTACGGTGGTTGAAGAGATCCTTGAATCTGCTTACACTTATAGCACCGTGGTACTCCAGACGAATGTCGTCACCCTCTCTCAGGTCAGCACTTATATTTCAGCATCGACTACTATCTTTGGGGTTCCTGTTTTAAATACCTTCCAAACTACGATATTTAATACTGTGACCCAAACAGCCACTCAAACCGCGTTGGTTGGTACTGTTTCTACTTCGTTGATTACCGCTATTACTCTGTGCTCAGCCTCAAGCTCTTCGAGCTCCGTTGCCCCAAGCACTTCATCGAGTTCTTCTGTTGCTCCAGCATCATCTGCTGCCCCAACTTCTTCAGCCGCTCCAGTTTCGTCTGCTGCTCCAACCTCCTCCTCTGCTCCAGTTTCGTCTGCTGCTCCAAC
>NW_017566856.1:0-48109 GCF_001661335.1 Babjeviella inositovora NRRL Y-12698 | reverse complement strand
TCCGCTGCTCCAGTTTCGTCTGCTGCTCCAACCTCCTCCGCTGCTCCAGCCTCCTCCGCTGCTCCAACTTCCTCTTCTGCTCCAGCTTCGTCTGCTGCTCCAACTTCCTCCGCTACTCCAACCCCTTCTGCGTCGTCCTCTAACGGCATTTTTACCGTTACCGAGACTTCTACTTTCACCACTTGGATTAACTCGTGTTAAAGAAGATCTGCGAGTTTATATATGCGTAGGAACACTTCTATTCTGAGTTACGAAATATAAACTTATTGAAATTGAATGTAGGCTTTCTTTTTTGTCTAACTGTAAGCTGTACAAGAAAGATTTGTCACTCTCTGTCCTAGCTACATCAGGCTACCATCTTGAGTTACTGGTGATTGATATCTCTAGTGCTTTTTGACCAAGTGTCTGAGCAAACCATGTTTGTGCGACTCGTGCATGTCAGTACCGGTAATAAACTGTGTGCTTTGTATTAAAAAGTATTTCCCCCGTAAATTAGAGGCAGCAGGAGAAGCTGATACCGACTCGAGGGACTTCACAATGTTTCGTAGCCAAATTTGTCCTTTCTGGGTTCGGAGAGTAAAGGATCTAGACTGGACTGCAGATTTAAATCTGAAGCAGTATCAACGCTAAAAATTACACTGGATTGGAGACTCCAAGGCAGGCCCTGGTTTCCTTGAGGATGACCGATAGCTTAAACACACCCCTTACACGAACAAACAGGCGAGTCGTTTCTGGGAGCTGGAAGAAAGGATAGCAAACGCTACCAGCGTCATTTAGTATTTAACAGACCTCCAATCTCTGAGAATAGCTGAGCCATGATAGATTTACTTTTATGCTTTCATCAAGGCGAGTAAACAATACTGGTCACGCAGAACTTGTATCAACCTGGTACCAGCAATCCTGTTACCAGCAATCCTGTTACCAGCAATCCTGTTACCACGCTGTACCTGTTAATACACCGGCTAAAACTTTACTAGCCTTTACTCATCGAAGCTTGCCAAATTAATTCTAACCAATGGCCAGGAATATTTGAGATGAAGCCACGCTATCCTGCCAAAACATCAAATAGGCCCCACGTGGCATTCAACATTTGGATAAGCCCTAGTGGAACCCTGGAAACCCGTCAAATACCGTGTTTAATTGTCCTGCTTCAATACCACTCGAACTCCAAGATCCTATTTGGAGCGTCATCAATATATTATAAACTGTATGGACAGATTCTTCCATTAATGTTTTATAATATATAGTGACTGAGAAATACCTGACGAATATGAAAGCTAACTGCAGGTTTATTTTAAACAAAGCACTGTAAGCTGGCTCCCTGGCGCATCAAAACTACATCGTTTATATGGAGTGATAGTCGACAGGACTATGTGCACTAGCACCAGCTATAATGCATATCCCAAAGGATTAGGAACTAGTTGAGTATCATTGAGATGGAAACCACGGCTACGCAAATTTCTAGCACTGTCCATAGGAAACTCGCAGCATCATTTTCTACAGGGACGGTTATATTAGCGCCCTACCGAATCAGATAGAGTATACCTGGAAATAACGCGCCGCTTCTACATCCAATCCACATTAAACATTTATTAGCTCAACCCGCCAGCCCTAGAGACCAGTGTTGCCCTTCAACAACCCCAACAAGGAAGTGGCGTGGCCGTTGCTGGCATTGTTTCTCAAATCAAACTGCTGGTGCTGAGGCTGTGGCGATGCAAAAGCAGAGTCCGGCAACGGGACGTGGGATGGGGAGAGTGATGCCTCCAAAGCGTCGAGCGAAATCGGAACCGGGCGGCCTTGCAGCGGTGGCTGAGCACCCTGGGAGGATTGTTTTAACAAGGATAACAACGGGTTACTGTACTCGCTTTGCGAGGACTGTGGGGCGCTGCCGCTGGACTTGAAGGTCATGATTGCTGGGTCTTCAGGCGCTTTGGCACTGATACCAGTGGAGGAGACATCAGGCGTGATGTTGCTGCCAGACGAAGCCGAGTTGTCGATCCTGGTGTGACTCTGAATGAACTCGTCAACGGGGTTTCTGGAGGTGTGCCCGCTATTCATGAGACCAATGTTGTTCATGGCCATGGCGTTTCCAGCATTCGGAGGGTTGGCCTGAGGATTGGCCTGAGGGCCGCCTTTTAGCAAGTTCAACAAGCTGGTTGGGGCAGTTGGTTCGTGGGCTGAAGGCGCTCCAGACTGGTTTCTTTTCAACAAGTCCAATAACGGGTTGCTGGTCTTTGTCTCGGCGTCTGGGAGTCTGACGGCCGGGGCTGGTTCGTGGGACACCTGGCTCTTTTTCTCCAAGAGCTCCAACAACGGGTTGGAACCTTGTGGCGTGGCCTCTGGCGTGGCATCCTGCGCTGCAGAATCGACCGCAGAGATATCTTGGCCTCGCTTTAACAACGTAAACTTCTTCTTTGGAGCTTGGACCTGCGAGATACCAACGTGTGGAGCTTGGAAGGCGTTGACAATGCCACCACCATGGTCGTGGCTAGTCCCAGCATGGTTACCGTTGTTTGTAACATAACCGTGACCGTTGCTTGCAACATTATTGTTGTAGTTGTGTTTCCCACCTCCGGGGGTGATGGGCGTTCTAGGGGCATCCTCTACCTCATCCTCTTCCACTTCACCCTCTTCTTCGTCACTTTGGTAATGCTCGTAGTCGCTGTCGATCTCAAAGTGATCGAAGGAGCGGTTTTCGTACCCAGAAATATGTCCCTCAGCGTCTTCGTAGTCCTCGTAATCGCTGTACTCATCATCCCCAAACTTCTCAGAAGCATGGGACGGGGCAAACGGCGGGGATGGTGGAGAAATTACGCTCTGCTTTCTGGCCTGCTGAATGGCGCTATTCTTTCTTTCCAAGGGTGCTGGTGTTTCAAGGCCTTTGACCTTCTTCAACAAGCCTAGCAACTCGTGAGAGTCACTCAGGGTGTTTTTTGGCTTAAGTGGCCCCCCCTTTAATATGGATAACAAGTCGGAGCCGTTCAGTTTGGCCTCTTTTGGTTCCTTGGAGAGCAACTGCAATATTGTCCTATTGGAGAGCAATTGCAATAATTCCCTCGAGTTGGTCGTGTCTACACGGCCGTGGTTAGTTTGGGCGTGGGGCTGCGGTTGGTTCAGAATTTGGTTTTGGCTCTGATTTTGGGCTTGGCCATGGGTTTGGCCATGATTTTGACCATGGGTTTGGTCCTGCCCAGAGGCGTTTGGCTGCACCAAGACGGCCTCTGGGCTGTAGTGATGCAATTGCTGTTGATGCAACTGGGGTGTTGCGCTGTAAGGATGTGGTGGAATCATCGGCACAATTGGGAAAGGCATGATCATGCCTGGATGGAATGGATGGAACGGCATGTTCGGGGCAAAATTCGGCACCATTACTCCACCCGGAGCGGGTGGCTGGAAAAACTGTGGAGGCTGGAACTGCGGGGCCTCACTCCCCTTGGTCAACATGTTCAAGATTTCTCTTCCCGCATCGACATTCCCCTCTGGCTGCCCCTTGATACCTAGCAACGCCTTCAACTTCCGCTCCGCGTCGCGCTTCAACTCCTCCTCGCCAAAACCACCCTTCTGCTTCTTATTATACTGGATCATCTGCTGCAACATATTGCCCACGAGGAAAAAGCCCTTTGGGCTGGCACGGCACTTTTTGACCAACTTCTTGAAGTCAAACCACTTGATCTCCGAGATTTCGTTTCGCGCCTCTGGCACAAACTGGACATCATCCGGGATATTTTTCAACATGTAGATTTTGTAGTTTTTCCCCTGGATGGTTCTCTCGACGTACGACTCCTCGTCCATCTGGTTGCTGGCGTCGTAGCCGATCTCCTCCTTGATTTCACGCAAACAACATTCGGTGTCAGTCTCATCTTTGCCAATTTTCCCCCTAGGGAAACTCCAGGACCGCGACTCGGTCCCCTTCACCAACAAAACTTTGTCGCACGCTGCATTGAACAAGCACGCACCTCTAACTGGGATGCGCCGCTTGTAGTTGTTGAACGTGTTGATGGCCACATCGGGGTCACCCCACTTCCACAAAAGCGGGCACTTCTTTAAGATTTCCGTGGAAAAGGTTTTCATCTTCATTGACAGGAGTTTGGGGTTGACTTGCAAGATAAAGTCCAAGTAGAACCAGTGCGCCTCCTCGATCTGGAAGTAGACACGTTCGATGGATGACAAGTCCTCGGGTGGGCAGTTGATGACAAACCGCGCCAAGAGATCTTCTAGGATGCGGTCAATGGGTTCATTTTCAAAGCCGTTTCTAAGTTGTATAGACATGGCGAGGGTATGGGATGGGTGGAGACTGATGGGATGAAGTGCTTCAGCAAGCAGTGGAGTTTATTTAATGGCTGGCCGACGAAAAAGAGGTGTATGGCCGGTAGGGGCACGTTAACGTAAGGCGATGCGGCGAACAAGGCCGTTTCCCCCGTAATATCTCTCGAATTATCGGTAATCGGAAATAAACGACTGGCTGTTATACTGATAATCAATTTTTATTATTAACGTTTGATGTATTCAGACACGGTTGTGCTGAAGATATGCCGGGGGAGTTCAGAGTGGCTAAATCAAAGAGAGACGTTGCTCCATTGGGAATAAAGAGAGAAAGATGCACAGTGAAACGAGATGAGGTTAAAATAGGTAACTTTTATTATTTGAGGATCCGCTAGAGATAAAATTTAAAGGTTTCGGAGGAAATTTGCCTCATGGGGTGCAATATCACCGGGTTAGTACACCGCCGTAAAGATCTGACCAGGCGATTATTTAGCAGTACACAGCGGGCAGGAAGGAGGGACCGATTATTTAACAGCTATTATGGTTCAAATGAAATCTCCTGTACCCCCTCCCCTAGAGAAGCCTTAACCCAAGGCTTCAAAATATATGCTCCTTAATTAAATATATCCTGACAAAGTTAAAGTCTCAAGTCCAGCCTCCAGTTCAGGCTTCCAACTTCAGAGGTTAACATTAGCAGCTCCCAGTTTCCGACGGTTTAGTCCCCCCTCTATCATTGATTGGACAAGGGCAACTCACCAGAATTAAAATATGTTTCCAAGTTCAATATCAAAACCCGAGGCGGATAAGAAATCAGTTTTTTTTTTTTTTTTTTCCAGATCTGGACCACCCCTCAGCCTTTGCTCCATGTCTACACATGCCCCTCCATCACGTGATTGTAGTGGGCCTCTGGATTACCACAATTCACCGGTACGGAGAATGAAATTTCAATCTCTGCTTCCCCTTATTTCCTTTTCTATGCACCATCAATTAATACCATCCATGTCATTCAGGGTCGGCTACGTGCCAGAACACTTTTCCACGCCCATCCAGTTCGCTCAGACGCACCAGTATTTTGCCCAGCAAGGCCTCACCGTGGAATTGGTGCCATTTCCGTCCGGCTCCGGGCACTTGATCCAGTGCTTGGGCGAAAAGACCATTGATATTGCCATCGGCTTGACCGAGGCCTTTATTGCGGGTACTGCCAAGGGTAATGACACCTACAAAACCGTCGGGACGTACGTGTCTTCCCCGCTTTGTTGGGCAATCAGCACTGGCGCCGCGCGCGCGGAGTTGACGCGTGCCTTGCAGTTGCAGGGCAAGAAGATTGGTGTTTCGCGTATCGGTTCCGGCTCCTACGTGATGTCTTTTGTGCTTGCGTTGCAATCCCAGTTTTCTACCCCGTACTACGCGGGTTTCCCGATCTGCCACACCTTTAAGCACTTGAGAGACTCGGTCAACTTGGTCTCCACTGAGGTCGAGCACAGTGACGCATTTATGTGGGAGTACTTCACCTCAAAGAAGTATTACGACTCTGGTGAAATCAAGCAGATCGGTGTGATCTACACCCCGTGGCCAAGCTGGGTCATCACCGCCCGAAGCGATGTAGTGGACACTCAGAAAGAGGCCTTGCGGGGCTTCTTGAAAGCGCTCCAACAGGGGGTAACTCACTTCCAGGAGCACCAAGAGGAGGCGATTGAGTACATCCACCAGAATTTGGACTATTCTGAAAAGGACGCCAGAGCCTGGATCAAGACGGTCAGGTTTAGTGAGAATGTGGGTGCGGTTGACTGGGAGGCCGTGGTGACCAAGACTGCACAAGTGTTGACCACTGCCGGGGTATTGACCGATTCGAAAGAGGTAACTCAGGAGAGATTGGAGGCGGGGGTGCTCAGGGCAGGGGTGTAGATCTTTTCACAAGAGCGAAGTGAGCGTGCAAGCCAAGACTGCGATACGTGAATTAGCTAAAAGTATGCCACCTAAGCGCTTGTAGTTTGCATAAATAACCTTTAATTATTTTGAAAGGGCGAAATAAGCTATTAGAGACATATCAGAGGACCTCAAATGGGGAGAATGCGAGCTTAGCTCTTTTACTCGCCATTCGCAGGATGGTGAATGATTGCCAGTGAATTAAAGGACTTGTGTTATATTACTCCATACTAAATTAGATATCAAAGACCTATTCCACAGGATGGATAAAGTTTCTCAGGGCGGGGCATGGAATGCCTGAACAGCTATCTTAGTAACGATGTCTGGATTTGTCCAAATAGCAAAGTACTGGTTACAGAAACTGTTAGAGAGTGGTGTTGTGTCGCTGTTTATGCAAGCTTAGGGTAATTAGAGCCAACAACGGACAGGTGGCATGTATCGGATAAACGAAGGATAGGCCAATCAACAGAGCAGCAAGGATTTGTACGAATAAACTAGGATTATAGCCGGGGTTCTGCCATCCACTGCTCTAAGTACAATTCTCCAACCAGAGATGTATCTCAATGGATACACTAACAGCAATTCGTGCAAATAGTGGGCCGATCAGGCGCGGAGGATCAAACGTCATGGAAATGTCACAATGCGTAAGATCATTGGAATATGAAACCAAGCCGAGGGACACTATTCATCGCCTTTAGTAATAGGCTTGCTCTTTTCATCTTCAGCAACGACCGTTCCAGTAGATGGGATAGCTGTTTCAGCAGATCCCAGAAATGCTTGTGAAGGCGTCTCTGCTTCAATTTGCAGTACAGGAGTCCTTTCATCCGCAACAGTTTTCTCTCCAATGGTAATCTCTGGAACTCTCTTGCCTGTAATCTCATCCGTAGTCTCTCTTGTTTCCTTCGTAACGGTTTTTTCAGCAGCTTCTGATTTGTTTACAACTTCGATTTCGTTCCCCTGTACCGGATTTTCCTTTGGGTCCTCGCCGGTGATAAAGTCTGGGACATTCTCTGGAGCCACACCCTGTGGCATCTGGCCTGTCATCGCCTCTCCGATCACATCCCGCATTAACACCCTCGTCCCATCGTCCTCCTCATCATCAAGAAGCTTGTCGATTCTAACCCCGCTGCGGATCTTCAGAATAATCTCTGAATCAGCATTGCGTGACGGAAGCGATTTGCTATGCTTTCGGTTGGGTCCCTGGGGAGCGTCACTCTTGGTTAAATTCGGCAACAAACGGTCGGCGTACTGGATCAAAAACTCCACCACCGGCCGGGAATTGTCGTACTCGCTTGGATCGAGGTCGTGATTGGGGTGACTGAGCAACGATGGCTGGAAAATGGCGGCGAGGTTCTTGGCGTGCATCAAGTTGGCCTTGCAGTTCATGGCAAAGAGGTTGAGCATGTCAAGGAGGTACAAAATAACCTGTTTGTTGGTGGGCGGGAGGCGGTTGAGGAGGGTCTTGTAGTCGGCGAGCGCGGAGTTGATTTCGCCAAGGAGGATATGCCGGGCCGAGGCAGAAGCCTCAGGCGAGACCGGGGCCATGGTCTCAGGCAAGGGTTCCGGCGAAGCCTGCGACGAGGCTGGCTCGGCTTCTGACGAGGCCTCGCCCTTTGCCTTACGTAGTCTCTCCCGGAGCGCCAGCCGGCCCATAATCGGAACCCGGAACTCCTCGTACATCTCTAACGGCACTAACGGCTCCGGGAGCGAGTTTAAGTACCGCCGGAGAAGCGACGCCGCATCGTGCACGTGGTACCCCCCGAGTTCCCAATCAAGGTTTCGCCCATAGTTCGGCGGGGAGCTGAACACAAACTGGAGTTCCTTGACTCGCTTGGAGCTTCCACCTATCCGGAAAATCCCCTCCACCTCGAGCGCATTCTTCTTGAGAAACCGCCCGCAGTTTGCCACCACCATCGGAATCGAGCCGTACAATACGAGCTCGCCGGGTTGCGGCGCCTGGAGCGAGATACCCACCCCGGCCACCCGCACGGACTCCTCAAGAGGCACCCCAAACACTTGGCTATCGTGGGCAGAGAGGAATTGCTTGTGTGCTGCGCCGTCGGCAAAGGAATCGCGCTGCTCGCGGAGGCGTGCAAGATCCGTGGGCGCCTTGACGTTGGACGAAGAGCGCGCACGGTGTTTCATGATTGGCCGCAAGAGGCGGTGCTCGTGTGACGGCGGCAGCGGTGAGAGGTAGCGCGGCGGGGATGCGCATGCGTCGTCTTTTTCTCGCCCGAACAGAAACCTGCGGTGGTGCAGGTTTCGCCGCAGACGTGGTTTGCGCGGACTCACGCGCGGGTCTGGCGTTGTCGCGCGCGCTTCTGGGAACAGCTCTGTTGTAGGCGTGATGGCTGCATCAAGCAAGTTGCCGGTATCGACAAAGGGGCTATCGACGGACTCGTTCAGCTTGAGCTGTGTGAGGTTTTTGAACCAGCCCACGAGGCTCGGCTTGGCGGTGGGGGAGCTGGGCGACGACATCACAAAGATTGGACCGGCGTAACGATGTATCTGTTGGGATGGGGTTAGGTGAGTAGGCTGTATCTGGGTAGCGCGTGGATGGTTTGTGTGGGGGGGGGGGCTGTAGTATGTAGCTGGGCAGATTAACGGTGATTTACTGAATCTTAAAATAGAATCGGTTGTAATAGAAGAGTTTTTCTGTAATTGCGTCGCGTCCCCCCTAAGTCCCAATGCAGGAATTTCTGGGCATATTGTGCAACAACGTTACTGCATTTAGGGGTCTTGCGGCTGACATCACGTTTTGTGTCACGTGGAAGAGCGAATTGGGCGAATTATCTACCGGAATGGGATGCGCGAGCTACGTTAAGGGGGGGGGGGGGGTTTTGGCGGCCTCTGTTTGTATTATCGGACAATACGGCATTAATACCAGAAATTCATCCACCATATGGATTGACCATGACCTACCCTATCTCTGTTAATTAAAACATCGGTCTTTATGAAATAGAAGTAGTGAATATAGAACAGATAGACTTCGTCTGGGCTGTGTTGCTGTAGTGCAGAGTTATGTCATTGCGCATTAATAGCCGATCTGACGTTAGTTCTAACTTTCTTGTCACGTGCTATGTTGGAACGGTCTTCTGTCTCAGCTATCCTGTACTGATAAATATGCGGTACTGGTAGGGTCACGGGAAAGAGACACTTTGACGGACTTTTTAATAGCTCGAGCCTCCATCCAAAAGTGTAATCCCACTGTTGGTGCTATTTTTTAAGCACTAGGTTTTATAACAGAGGTGTTGGTTTTAAACGGTTCTTGGAGCTAAAACGAAGGGGAGGGGGTAGAGCAGTTGTCGGCTCGTGTTTTCGCCCAGACTCGATGTTAGCCTCTTCTACATTTGCTAGATCACAGTTAGGGCTAGTTGCTTGGAGTTATATTTGAAAGAGTAACGAGGTATGACCAATAACCACTGAGTAGGCTTGAAAAATGACCCCCTGTTTCCACCATTCATTTAGTTTGTCTTTTCTAAATGGTGGCGCATTATTGTGGCGCATTATTGTGGCACATGCATATACAGGAGATTGCTGTTTCCTGCAGCTCATATCTTGCCTCACATGTCGTTTGCTCTCAGGCCTCAACCCAAGGCAGAACTTTCATCAACGTAATTGCTGCAAAACCATAGGTAGACCCCTTTGAGGCCTGAGTTTAGATAACTTTTGATCCTTATAGTTTCAATATCCCTGCCCTCTATGTCTGAAATAGCTAACTCAGCTGAAACTGCCTCTGAAACCCTGCCATTGTTGAATGACTCGCCCCGGCGCGGCCGAAGAAACAGCAACGTTTCCATCTCCACTAATAGTATTACATCAGCTGACCTACTTCCTGGAAGCAGCAATCATCACAACCACTCCCGGCCGTTGCTCTCGCCCGACGACCCGCAGGTCTCCCCGCTCAACTTGCCGCAGATCAAGTTTATTCGCCTCGTCACGGTTGTAGCGCTTATCATCAATGCTATCCTCTTTGTGTGCCTTCTTGTGAGTGATTTTATCGAGATTCCTGGTTTCCACAGTCGCGGAAAGGCCTACGTCGAGCTCAACCTCATTGTCATTGCTTTGGTGAACAACCTCATCACTCTCTTCCAGTTTCAAATTCCTAGCCGTGTGGAACGGACCATCGGTTATGCAACAGCGGGCCTTCTCACCTTTGACTTTTTTGTTGTTTTCTCACTTCTGTATCTCAAGCAGCAGTTTGGTCTCAACGGCGAGACGATTCTCCTCTGGACCATTATCCAGATCGCAGGCTGCGCCTTGTTTGATAAGTATGTGGACCGTGGAAAGCGGTACCAGGAGATCAGATACACTGGTAGAGTAGAAACCCGCCGGACCATCTACGAGATGTTTGTCGTGAGCATCCGTATTATTGTCAGGTCATTCCTATTGACCATTGTGGTTCTCTTGAGCTTTACGCTCTGGCTCCGTGCCTACGATTCACGTATAAGACCGTGGGGCGAGATGGTTCCGATTGAAAATGACCAATTTAAGGTCCATCTTGCGTGCTACGGTGACGTCACAAACACCACCTCGCGCTCCGCCCAGCCGATCATTCTCATTGAGTCCGGTCAATTGACCTCTTCGGAAGAATTCTCCATCTGGGTGAAGGAGCTCCACAACTTGAACAAAATCGACCGATACTGCGTGTGGGACCGCCCTGGCTACGGCTTCTCGGATTCTGCTCCATCGCCCACCTCTGTTTCTATCGTGGCGGAGTACTTGCTCCAGGCGTTGGACCGGCAGAACATCCACGGCCCCTTTACGCTTGTTGGGCACGACATTGGTGGGTTGTATTCCCGCATTTTTGCGTCCCGCTTCCCGGCGATGATCCATTCGGTGTTGCTTGTTGATGCATGGCACGAGGATTTGATGTTGAAGTCGCCGTTGGACAACTCGGGCGGGGGCAATAATGGCCCCGATCGAGGCGGACGACGGGACGAGAAGTTCCCGCTCTTGGGAAAAATCCTGTCTATGGGGCCGTTGCACGGTCTCAGGCTCTGGATCAGCGGAATCTTATCGCCGTTGGGTCTCCGTCTCCACGCGGGCTGGTTGCTACACCGGCACGGCTCCGCCGACCGTCTCTACGGCCGTGACATGAAGTACCAGGGGAAGAATGTCCGTTTCCGGTTGCAGGAGCAATTGACGTCCTCCATTCTCTCCTACAACGAACTCAAGGCCGTGGACTTCAAGGACTTGCCGTTGAGCGTGATCAGTTCGTCGTACATGATTGAAAACTCCGAGAGCTGGGGCGAGTGGCAGCGCAAGATCACCCACTTGTCCCGCAACTTGATCGAGTGGGTCATCGCAGACGAGTCGAATCACGAGATCTGGCGCAATAAGAAAGGTAAGAAGCAGTTGCAAGATTTACTCTTGCGGTTGATTGGCGTTCTTGACCGATAGGCTGCGGGGCTACGTTTTGGGTGGAATTAAATAAATTGAGTTGAATGATTTACGGGGGTTGAGCTGGTGCGTAGTTAGTGAGAGATAAATTTTAATACCCTTGTCAATGGGTTAGGTGTCTAGTTTCAGGGTGAGGGTTGTAACTGTCGGGGGTTGGGGTGTAAATGGTGTGTGCCACGTGTATATGACACGTGAATGTGTTACTTGTGGTTGGTGACGAAATATGAAGGCAGGTTATAGTTAACTCGAAATAGAATGTTACGTGTAAGATTTCGGTATTAGAAAATGGCCAATATAGGAATAGCTGTAAATTTTTTTAGCCAGAATTACGAATTTCATTCCATTCATATCGTACTGCATATTTAGTAAAGGTGTCGTTTAACCTGACGGACATCAGCGATCGTTATCTCCTTACCTCCGATCGACAGACGCCCTGGTACATCGTATCCGCCTCAGTATATAAGGCCGCCGACTACCCTTGTGTATATTTTACGAGGAAAAAAAAAAAAAACCTCTTTTGGCTAGCAGTATCCATCCCACAGTATAGATGTGGCTGCAAAATGAGTAAAACACATTGAGCTCAGTGAAACCGGAATTTAAAAAATCGGGTCATCTTGCCAATTAATCTAAAATCAGGTCCGTCTTGTTGATCGATCTAAAATCTGGATTGGTGAAAACCAACACCGTGCAATGATTGTTAGCAAAGCTTTGAGCATGAGCGATTTATCAGTGACAACGGACTCAGCGGACTTTTCTATTATGATGTAACCTCATAATAGCTCTGGAGGTTGTGACCGGCACATAGAGCGAAGAGAGTTTTAGGATGGAATTACTAAACTTTAACCCGTGTAACTTGCACGAGTATAATAGACTCCAAACGAGCAGATTCTAGGCTATCCTAGATTTGTTAAACTTTCATAGGGGCCGCGTTAGAACCAAGGGGTAATGTGCGCGTGCACTTTATATGTACGTACACTTTATATGTACGTACACAATACCAGGGGCTGCCCAGACTGCCTGGTGAACGTGGTTGCAATTGCTGGATTTCAGGCTCGGTTTGTCGTACTGCTTGGGGACTGGAATTATTGAGGCGTTGAAATAGCAGTCCCTTCTGATATTTAAGGAGGGGTTACAACTCATCCTAATATTTAGTCATCGGACAAAAGCTTTCGTTACGCCAGCCGGTTTAGTATTCGTGGCGATATAGCTGGAACGTGTTGATTAAACCAGAGATTTAACAGTCTACCGTGCTCTTCCATATATATCAGTTTCGGAAGCGAAATAAGGTTTACATATTTCAGGCACATATGTAATCGTCTAGATTGAACACAAATTCTGCTTCTAGAAACAAATATCATCGGGTGCTTCTTTATAAATATCGCAGTTCGACTTCCCTGAACTCCGTTGCCACTTATTGACGTTTTAATACCCCCTATAGCCTTTTCAGAGCTAATGACGGCAAGAAATTAGTAGGGGTCCCGAAATATTATCGGAGCTGCTCGAGCTTGGAATGGTTCCTGGAATTGGGCGTTTTCCAGAAGGATTGGTTTCTAGATACCATTGTTACCCTTTTGGATCCGGAATATCATGCATAAATGAAACTTTGAAAACCGCACCCCTGGTCCACATAGGCTTTAACTACTTGATGTGGATCTTAGACCCGTGTTTACGTAATCCAGCTTAAATTTAACTTTGAAAAAATAACCTAGTGCTGGTTATTCCAGGAACCGATCGGCCCTCTCGATACAATTTTAAGCAATCGGTCAGGTTTTGCGCCAAACGCTTCACCAATCTGCAGCTAGAGGTACAAGTTCCCAGACCGTTCAATGGGAGCAAAGGAAGCTAGAGGGATGGAGTCCGTCATATGGAAAGCCATGGCTCCATTCCTTGTTGATGAAAGGTCGAGGTACCAGGCCAAAGCTAACAAGAAGATTTAGTAAAGGTATCAAAATTTGATGGTTACCGCCTGTTAGACGCTATCTAGCATACCATAAATCCGGGTCCGTAAGGGCTTAAATACCAAGTCTGCATATGATCTGCAACGCTTCCAGACATCTAAGATTGTGGTACATACGGCCTATATGAACTTTACAACTTGAGTAGCGGCTTCGGTTAAAGTAAGAGCTTGATCTGAAAAGGTTTACCTTACGGGAACTCTGAGATATAGCTGATAGCACCCATTCTCTAATTAGTGTAAGTTCTAGTATTCTAGCTACATTATATTCGTAGAGGCTTCTGCTTTTCTGTCATGTATAATATGCAAGCTTCTATGATTGAAATTACAGTTTACGATTCACCCAAAGCTTTCAAAGCTACTAGAGCTTGACCGAGCATTTATCGGACTTTCGGGAACCAGACATGGTACCTGTGCCTAATACAACCATCGCATGTAGCATCAGCCACCACGGAAGTAGAGCGTACCACAGACCACACAGATCGTATGGGTACCAAGCTTACAGATATCTTACCGCTGATTAGCTCAGAATATTCAAGACATGTAGTCTGAGGTACCCAAACTGTACCCAGAAATTTGGCCGTAAAATTGATCGGGATCTAGACCGGTAGCTTCAGGCTATCTGGATGCACTACCCTTGTCTAGGGTTAAATGGTACCTGAGTCCTGATACCGCGGTATCCTAGCTCTTGGCCTGTAAGTTACCCCTGCGATACCTTCCAGTCCTCGATGATTGAAGTACGGCTTTCCATGGAGGCTTAGCCTATCCGAACTGGTACTTTCACAGAGGGGCGGGCAACCGAATGGGCAAATAAAGCCGCCACACCTTATCTACACCTGCCGTGCAGTTAAGGTTTCATCGGTGGGTCAAGGGTTACGGGTATGCGCATGCAGGAATGCTTATGTATAGGCCAGTCTATGCATGCTTGCCCAGGTACAATGCTTAAAAATTGTTCTACAGGATTTTTATATCTTTCGATGTCCATTATAGGAATAATGTCTGCGTAATTGCAGTAACTACTTTGAAACGGGTTATTTTAGTTTAACAATCCCTTATTAATGCAGTATGTGGATTGTCACCAAAAAATTAAAGTCTGGAACTCAGATTTAGATTCACACTTGTACGCCATACGCCTGAGTTACTTGGTGCAGCACGGCTTATTGTTGCACCGCGTCACCTACTCAAAGAAGCTACTTATTCAGTGAAACTGTGGTACAATTCGATAAAAAGTAAGGGCTAGAATATTATATAAATCCCCTTAAAATCCCCCTGTGACTTGAAGACCCTCTTTTCACTAACCTTCATATATCATGCAAATTTCCAACCTTTTGACTGTCGTTGTATGTGCTCTTTTTGCCTCCGAAGCCGAAGCCTTAAACTTGAAGGAAGGGGTTTATTTGGGCGGTAAGATATTGTCCTTTGACCAAGGGAAGGGTATTTTTGTCCCAGGGGTCACTACTTCCTCTCCGACCTCCACTCAAAATGACCCTACCGGACAGCCCTCTAATGCTCCAACCGAGGCTCCAATCTTGAAGAGAGCTCATTTTGCCCCACCTCCACGTCATACGACTTTATTCACTATGCACAGGCCATGGCATAACGGCACTCACGGTGGACCCGGTCATGGTGGACCCGGCCATGGTGGACCCGGCCATGGTGGACCCGGCCATGGTGGACCCGGCCATGGTGAACCCGGCCATGGTGGACCCGGTCATGGTGGACCTGGCCATGGTAGACCCGGTCATGGTGGACCCGGTCATGGCGGACCCGGCCATGGTGGACCTGGCCATGGTGGACCCGGTCATGGTGGACCCGGTCACGGTGAACCCGGCCATGGTGGACCCGGTCACGGTGAACCCGGTCGCGGTGGACCCGGTCATGGTGGTCATGGTGAACCCGATCATGGTGGTCATGGTGAACTCGGTCATGGTGGTCATGGTGAACTCGGTCATGGTGGTCATGGTGAACCTGGTCACGGTGAACCTGGTCATGGTGGTCATGGTAATGATGGACATGGACATGATGGACCTGGTCGTGGGGATGGCTTTGGTCATGGAAATGAGGGCCCCAACGGTCACAGACATGGTAAACGTGAGAGCTACTACCCACAGATTGACATCGAACAGGCGAAGAGAGCTTTCAAGAAAAACGCCAAGTTTGACCCGCTCCCCTAAACTTATACCATTAAACCTATACCCAAGATCAAGTATCTTTTTCATTTATTGTTTCATAAGATTTTTGGGTTCTACTCCAAATTCTTTTTATTATCCCCCCTTTTCTCCGGTTGATTCGAGCTACTTTAATAAACATAATTCACTAATCTGATAGCGTATAACTGCACTGGGCATGTGTCTTACGTCTGAAGTCCATTTTTAGCCGTGGCAGTTTGTTTCCTATACACCTGCAACTCTGGAGCTCGTGCTGTAGATATCTCGAACTACCCCCAGTACCTACACTGCTTATGTCTATGAACGTTGTGATTGGCTTTGAAGCCTTTGTATATGATTAAATAGCTAGGGTTTCGCTAGTGGCCCTTGCCTACCGGGGTCTCACCGGTAACCTTCCCGACCCATTCCTTGGCAACGTCTCCCATACCGACCATACAGACAGTCTGCCAGACACCCAACCCGATTCTCGGGGTGACACCTCTGTACAAGCCCTTGATCCCGTTCTGCTGGTAGATGTACTTCAAGGCAGTGACGACAGTCAAGTTCTTTGGACGGTTCGAGTCCTTAGCTCTGGACTGCATCTCCACTCTGACCACCTCGATAGGCTGGTTCCACGCGGACAAACCACCACCAATAACCGAACACGCAATCTTCTCGACAAAGGATAACTTATCGCTTTCACTTTTACCGGTGGCGCTTCTGATCCCTTCTTCAGCCAATCTGGCCAACCCGTAACGGGAACCCCAGTTGGTGCACTGTCTGATAGCCACAGCGTTTACACCTCTGTTGATCCCCCTGATCCCTTCCTTCTTGTAAATCTCTTTGAACACCTGGAACGTACTCTGCACTGGAACACCCGTGGCAGCAGCCTTGGAACGGGTAATCTCAACCGTCTTCATACACGTGCAGAAGCCCATCGTAAGGTATGCCTGAGCCAATCCACCGGCAACACCACCGAGGATACCCGCGCCGAAGTTGTTGGCACCAGCCTTCTTGAAGTGATACTCGGCTTCGGTGGAGACGAACAACAACACGGCACCCTTGGTGGAGGCCTCGAGCCACGCCCACGGGATCAACCCCTGGTAGTAGCCCAACGGGCCACCTCGCGACCACACAACCTTGGCGGCTTGGATGAGGGAGAGCGAACGGTTGGCCGCCATGGTGGTCTTGGTGACTTCAAGCGGCTGGCCCAAAGTCGTGACTTCGAACAAGTTCAACCCAGCACCCAAAAGGATGTTGGAAAAGTTGACTGGCTTCTTCTGGAGCTCCGGGGCGGCAGAAGACATGGTGTATGGATAGTGGTGCTGAAGGGAAAAAAGAAAAAGAACGGCACTCGTCGATCAATTTATGTATCGTAAAGCACCGACTAAGCAACAAGGAAGCGAGACGTAGCGTGTGTGTGAGTCTCCGGGGCTCGTCCGGTTTTCACCCTCCTGCCGCGAATTTTTCCGCGTACCCTGCTAATGTGAGATTGCAAGGCTGTGAGTAATCCAGTGTGCCGGACATTGGCCTCCGATGTCGGACGCCGACTGTCGGATCAGAACGGGTGAGCCCGACCGGGTATCAGTGGCGCACTAAACAGCTAGATACACTAATGTTGGGCACAAAAATGGTATAAAGAGGAACTGAGACGGCGAATAAATAGATGCTGGAGGACTGAGGGGAAGTGGACCCTTATGGAACACAGTGGTAGATTCGGATGGGTGGAGAGCTCGCCCAGCAGCGCGGCAAGGCACGTGATGGGCGAATTTGCGGCGGAACATAAACTCCTCACCGCCGGTATCCTCGCCAGTTCATTTCCGAAGATCGGAGGCGGTAGACCGATAAAAGGGTGGCCGGCTATCTTCGACTAAGGTATTAAGGGAAAACGCGTTACTCAAGGGTATGGCTGTATAAGCGATTGGTTAATATTTTCAGTGGTGAGTGTAAAGAGTCTAGGTTACTGGTCAATGAAGGGGGAATTTCGGTCGGGTTTATATGTCTCCGGCCTAAGCGTAGTATTAGGGGTATATCAGAGCCACGGGTATGCCATCCAAGTATGGAAGACAAATATGGTTGTTGTTATTGGCAATATGGCAGACTTTTCATATCTATCGTCTTTACACTCGTACCTATTTTAGTCTCTACGTTTTGGATATTACCTTAAATACCTAGTTTTCTATTTCATTCTTCATTTTTTTTTTTTGGATGTTACTCAAAATATGTAGTATATCTACCTAGGTAATGATATAACTGGGTATAATTGATTGATCATTAGATCTGAAATAAATATATAAGTTGCCTATATAATTTATATAGGATAAAAGAGGGAGGGATCGACTTCCTTACATAGAGTATTGACCCCTATCACGTGACAGATACACGCTTACTACAAGGCACATGTAGCACCTTTACTCCAAAATACCTGGTTTTCTATTTTAGTCTCTATTGGTTTCGGATACCACTCTAAATACCTAGTTCTGGCCGTTACTGAAGCTCATTACAGCCCATTTACCGCTCGAACACCACAACTCACCAACCTTGTTGCCCTGGTCCCTCCAGATCTGGCTCAACTCCTCATCCTTGCCCTTTTCCAAGCCGCAACAAACATCCGCCTTGCACGTTCTCAAGGACCAGATTTTCAACCCGGAAGAGGCCAAGTCGCCAATACCGGTGATGAACGGAGTGTCTCGTGGCCACTTTCGGTCGCCCGTGAGCTTGCGGTAGTTCAAATCGCCCTTAAAGATGACCAAGTCGGACTTTGCCAACTCCCGATGGACCTCGGCTCCACCGTACTTCGTTTCCGACGGCTTAATATGCCAGTAGTCCAATTCAGCCGCCCAGAATTCGTGGTCCTGCAATTCAAGTGCCCCCGAAGCCTTGTACTGCTCCAATTGCCGGGCCAAGAACTCCAACGGCTCGCGGCCGGTGGGGAAGAACTCCTTGCTGTTGAGGTCATCGATGGTGATCTGGTAGTCCTTAATCATAGTGTCGGAAACCATCCACGGGATGGTTTTGCAGTGCAAAACAACCTTGGACACGAGCTTGGAGTCGAGCAAGAAGAGGGTGAAAATCAAGTCCGCGTAGAATTCGAACCCGGAGTTGTCTAGCACGATATCCACGCGGCGATGCGCCTTGTCCTGGGCCTTGTTGTACAACTGGTCCCACGCAGCGTCCAAGTCGTTCGCCAAGATGTTCTTTTCCGAGTTCTTGCGCGCCTCAGCGCCCTGAACCGACTTGATGTCTTCCAACGTTGCGTTGGCGAGGAGGGACAAGTCGGTGGCGTTTCCCCAGAGCGAAATGTCGGCAAATTCTCTGAATAACAACTTTAAACTTTCGACCGAAACCTCGTGTTGCAACTCCGCGTGCAACTGCTGGTATCTGACGGCGAGCTCCACCACCCCAGCCTCGGAGGACTTGAAAGTTTCCTGTTTCAAGCGGTTGAAAACGTCATAGTCTTTCCAGAGTGGCTGCTGGACGAACGCAATGTGCGCCCGGCGGTAGAGGTAGCACTCCGAGAATAGCCATGGCGCCGTGAGCCATGTTGGCGGGGTCTCCAACTTGGCGATGCGTTCGTCGTAGGACGCCAAGCCCGGCACGGATGGTTCTTCGAACGGGAGAATCGCGTGGTCGAACCGAATGTCGAGCAATAGTTGTGACAAGCGCGCAAAAATGGTTTCTCCCTGGGTCAAAAAGTCCTGGGAGCTGCAGTTCTCCACTAACGCCTGCCGGATGTCGTTCACCATGTTCTCTACAATCGTTGGCCAGCGCTTCTGGCAGGTGGAAAAGGCAAACGACGTCGGGTCGTTGTTGTAGTAAACGGATGGCAAGGTCATTGGTATCTGGGGTGGCTATCTGGGGTGGTTATCTGAGATGGAGGTTGCTTTATATTGAACAAAAGTCGTGCACCGTCGGGTCGGGCGTGATTCATCCGTATGTGCAGGAAATCCTGAGAGGGGGGAAGGTGCCAGGGGTAGGGCCCTGAAAGTGTCGTAGATCTGAATTGTATTATGGTTGTTCCGGAATCGCCACAAAGCCCAGAATATTAACAGCCCGTAATATTATCTAAATATAATGATCCTGCCTAGCATCTGCTTGTAGCTCGTGATATCGTGGGGCTTAGCAGTAAAGATCGCAATGGTCAGTTGGAATAGTAATGGGGTATCCAAACGGTATACCGTTCTCTCTCCATACTGGAAATGTCCAGCCCTGAAGCACGTATATGCGATTGGTATTTTCCTGGCGGTTTGTTGACCTCAAGCGTAGATTAATATTTCAGCGAAACGTCAGAAAATATCAACCGTTTCAATATCTTGGCTTTAAATACATCACTTTAATCAATTATTTGTCAATTTTCATTTACGTCTACAATTTGCTCTCGCATACTTCCGTGTACTTCGCCAACGGAACAACCGGCTGCGGCGCGCGGGTGAGCCCCAACATCGACTTGAACTGGCCAATGTTTGCAACCACCTCGCCTGACGGGTACCCGACGGGGACCGGATCGCGCAAGTCCGCACGGATGCACTCGATAAGCTCTGCCTGCGCAAAGTCGCCCTCAACGTTCTTCGCGATGGTGGCCACCAAGGTTGGCAAGGACTCGGCAAACTCCTGGTCGGCACCCGCGATGATCTCATCCACCTTCTTCGACGAGATCTCAACCTTGCCGTCCAAGTAGTTCAACACGGCAGCGGTGACGATCTTGGCCACGGGCTGTACTGGCGGAGCCTGTGACTTCAAATGGACCACCAACTTTGCAGCAGAGTCACCCAAGATTGTCGTGCGGTAGAACGCCAAGAGCTCCTGCTGCGAGATCTCGCGTAACAACTTGACGCACTCCTCGTTGCCGTAAAAGTCGTAGAAGCCATCCATGATCTTGTGGTTGAACGAGCTAAACTCCTCAGTCAAGTTCTTCTTCTTCTGGAGCTTTTGCGCGCACAACGCATCCACGTGCTTTGCAAACTCTTCAGGGGTAAAGGCGGCGATTTTGTCGGCAAACCTGTTCAAAAAGTTTACAATCCGGCTCTCGAGGTACTTGGTCTCGCGCTCAGACTGCACAAGCACCCGCAACCCAAGCGTTGTTCTGGTCGTCTTGACCCCGCTGAACACGACATATCCGAGCTGTTCCTTGGTTCGCAATTGGTTGAAGCATGGCTCGTGAATCACCTGTCCTAGCAAATCGGACAACGCGGCGACCCTCGTATTGCTCACCAACCCTGTTTGCACAAAGTACTCGATCACGGAGTTTACGTTCTTTGGATCCGGAATTTCTCTTTCGTAGCGGAAGGTCTGGCCGTCGGGCAAGAGGTACGACCGCAAGCTGGTGACATGGGACTCGGAGAGCTCCGGGACGGCAAAGATCGCGTTAACAGTGTGCGCGATGACCACCGCCTCATCCTGCTCGTAGTTTCCATGCACGAGGAGCTCCTTCGACGCCTGCTGGAAGATGCACGGGATGAAACCGAGCAACGTGTCGTACGTCACCTGGGGAAGCACCGCGATCCGCTCGTCCATGCTCCAGGTCTGCTCGTGAAGAAGGGTGTTCGACCACTGGCCGACCTGGTTGTAGGGCACGCCAAAGCCAAAGTTCTTCAAGTGGCGCTCGCACTTCTCCTTCATGATGGTGAAGCGGTCTTTGCGCGGGGTGAAATGTCTGATGGTGCGCAAGATCTGATCCATGAGCACAGGGAGCTTCTCGTTGTAGCCGAGAAGCTTGACCTGGAACCCGTCGCGGAACTGCGACACGTCGTAGTGGAGGCCGCCGAGGTACGCATCGTAGGAAAGCGCGTCCAACTCATCCTCCACGAGCTCGAGGTAGAGCGACATGAGGGAAGCATTGAGGGCGGACGCGTTGGTGATGGGGAGATGGAACACCATCAGAATGTTGGCCTTCGGAACCCAGAACTGGTCGTCTTTCTTGAACCAAAGCGAGGAGACGGAATCCAAACTCTTTGCGGAACCGTTAGCTTGCTTCTTCCCCCCGTTTGCGGAAGCCACAACCAAATGCGGACGCTTCGCCGGAACATCCACCTCGACCTTCTTCACGGAAAAGTCTGTTGGGAGAAATGGATTCGGTCCCGGTAAGTGAAAGTGCGGGCTAGGCCTAGCAGCGGCAATCTTGGCCAAGAAGTCCGTGGCCAACGGATCAACCGCATACTCCGTGCCGTACCACTTCTCCTTGAGATCCAACCCCTCGAGCTCCTGGCCGACCAACGTGATTCGGAAGTTGGTTGCGTTCAAATGACCAAGGAACTCGCTGGTCTTGGCGGCGCTCCACTCGCGACGCTTGGAGCTGCTGAGGAGGAAGTTGCGCGGAATGTGTTCGCGCTGCAACTTGCCGGCCAAGTCGGAAACGGTCGACGCGGTCGCCGACTTCTGGCGGAACTTAAACCCGTTATCGCCAATGGTCTTGAGCTCCGCGTGGATCCACTCCTGGGGTCCCTCCTGCTGCAACATCGCGAGGTACTCAAAGACACTGACGACAATCTCCTCATAGTGCTGGAGCCCCTTCGGGGTGAGGTCAACCTCGACGCCAAAGACCGCAGCACCGGCGCCGATCTCCTGTGCGCCGGCTGACAACCCGGTGGCGTAGCCCTGCTCCTTCAAGCGGTACAATAACGAGCCTTTGCCTTCGTGGCCGACCAAGTGCGCAAAATAGCTCGACGGCTGTGACGCCCAGTTCGCATGCTGCTCGGGCACCGGGAACAGGAGCTCGAGCGAGCGCTTGTCCTTGACCGGGCGTGCACGGATCAACTGCAGGAGATGCGCGCGCGGGAACGGGACGGCGCCCGCGTAGTCGAGCGACGCGCGCTCAATGTTGGGTATGGCGCTGAATCGGTCCGTGACCCAGCCCTGCAACACGTCCAAGCTCTCGCGGCCCAAGACGGTAACCTTCATAATGTTGGCCGAGTAGTGCGCGCGGTACCATGCGATTAACTCCTCCCGCACGTCAATACCCGCGCGCAGCGGCACGTCGTGGAGCGTGTCGAGGTTACCCGTCAGGAAGCTGTGGTACGGGTAAGCGGGGTTTGAGAGAAACTTGTTCAACTGGTACAAGCGCCACATGTCGCTCTGGAGGTTTTTTTTATTTTCCGAGTCGACCGCCTTGATCTCGCGGTCCTTGCAGTCGGGGGAGAATAGCGGCGCGGTGAAGAACGGCGCGAAGCGGTCGAGGGCGCCTGCAAGGTGCTCGTGGTTAACCTCGAAGTAATAGTTGGTGTGTTCGCTGGCAGTGTACGCGTTCGAGTGTCCACCGTTCTTCGCGAGAAAGTCAGAGTACGCGTTTTCGGACGGGAACGGCTCGGAACCCATGAAGAGGAGGTGCTCGTTGAAGTGCGCAAGCCCACTCAACGGGACCCCGGCCACGGTCGGATCCTGGAATGACCCGACGTGCACATCGAGAGCAGCGCCGGCCTTGTCAGCGGTCGGGTCGTGGATCAAGAGCGCCTCGAGGTCATTTGCGAGGCGGATCACACGGTATGACCGGTCGTCGAGGTCCGGCTTCTCGAGGGTGTTGGTGACGAGAGACATAGGGGTATAGCTGGGTAAACGGGAACTGTAGTAACGGTGGTAAACGGTGGGCGCTAGGTGTGTTAGTAGTTATTGGGAGGGGAGGCGTAGCAGTGATGGAAGCAAAGCCGATCAAAGTAGGCCACAAAAGTTATTCAACGTGGTAAATGTCGTGGCAATATAAATGGCGAACATCAAACGAAGCTTTGCAGATGACAGGACTGCGGCACCTTGGTGGTACATACAGAGGCTAGAGAGTGTAAGAGGGCGACAGGTAAACGATCGACGGAACATATACTGTGCGGTCCTAGATATAGCGGCTATATGAAGGGGCAAGATGGAGAGAAAGAAATGGTTCGTTTTGCTGCCGCCACAATGGTGCGCTGAAATGTGGGCGAAAATCTGACGATCGTGTGCCACGCGGAGTGAAAAGTCGAGGGGCCACATCCGACATGTCGTGGAGGTATGAGCCTGTATACCTTGGCTGAAAAAAGCTTGGAAATCTGCCAGCTGAACCAGAATTCCATATTATACGCAATATACAGAGAATTTTACTACGGTTAATACAGAAGACTCCTGGTGGATTGAAAATAACGTTTTATTGGTACTAGGGGTTTCATTTTGTCCTTAGAGCTATGTAATGGTCTTAAACAACAGCAGAAGTAGAGTTAGGTACTAGTATTAGAAACACTCATTGTGTTCATCTCTATTCTCGAATCGCACGTTATCATCGGCAGGCGTGTACCTTCAATCACATTCCCAGTCTTGATTTATGCATACACTGATCATAAGATATCATACTCCGCCTCTATACATCTAGAGACCCGCCTCCAACTTGTTCATCCAGGCGGTGGACTCCGCCTTCAATTGGCTGTATGTCACCAACTGATTCTGCTCCTGGTCGTACTTGATCAACCACTTTTCCGTCGTCTCCCCCAAGGTGTTCAACAAGTTCAAAATCACCAAGTAGAGCTCAGTCACAACCATGTTGAGCTTCTTGGCATCCAACTCGATAATCCCCGGAACCACAGCGCTCTGGTTACCGTCGTAGCGGGCAATGAAGGAGTACAACGCCTCACAGGCCCCACGGTAGTCTTCGAAGCTCAACCGCAAGCTGTACAACACTTTGTAGTAGCTCAAGGCGGCCTTCAAGTTCACCTGTTCGCGAGCCATGTCAAGCAAAACACCGTCGAACAACAAGAGGTCGGTGGTGGTGGGAAACCGCATCAAGCTCTTGACCTCGCTCTTAACCAACACCATCTCCACGAAGCGTCGCACCAAGTCACGGTGGGTCTCCGCACGATGCAACGCGGTGAGATGTTGGTACGCACTCTGGAAATCACCCACCTCCAAGGTCAACTCAAACAAGCGCAAGCTGCGCTCCGGGCTCTCCTCACCCTTTGCCTGCGCTAGGGACTCGAACTTAATGGCGGCGGTTGTGTATCCGCCCTGTCCGGCCATCTGGCTGAGCTGGTGGTAGTACTGGACCTCAGTGGTGTTGAACAAAGACAAGGAGCTGGCTCCGGTTTTGCTGAGCGCCCGTAGTGACTTTAACTCCGCGTGGGTTGGCACGTAAGCGTGGATCGCAGCATTTTGAAACACCGCCTGGAACTTTAACGCATCCCCATTCGCGTAGTAGAGCAAGCCCCGCAAAAATTGGTGTACCTTAGATGTGGTGAGATACTGGGCAAAGGTGATGGCCACTGCTGGCAACTGGCAGCTGAGCAACTCAGCCACAAGGTAGTTGACCGCACAGGGGTTGGTGATGTGGTCGAACACAAGCTTGGAGAGGCCGCTCGAGAGGTTGGCGGGGGTTAGGTCCTGCCTCGTCGCAAATCCTCTGATGAACAAGGAGTCCACAGCGCTGCTCGGGCCGGCGTTTTCCAACACGGCAGACTTTCCATCCTCAAAACAAAGCCCCATGGCCTGGGTCGCCATTTCGTACGCGAGGAAAAGGCACACCAATTTGCGGTAGTACATGCTGGTTTCCGAGTTTGTGTCCATGATGACCATTAAAATCAACATTTCAAACACGAGGCTGGAATGCAACTGGACAAACTCGCTGCACTGTTTGTATACCATCATGCTGCCCCAGGTCCCGAGCGTGTTTCTGGAAGCAGGTGTGTCATCCACGTCGGCAAGTGTAGGGTTCACCAAGAACTCAAGAACCTGGTCCAAGTTCTGAATGCCGCCGAGTCCCGCTAACACCCCCTGGATAAACTCCTGGGTAAGCTTCTCCTGGAAAACCTCCTCGTAGATCGCGTCAATCCTGGCCGCGTCGTCGGACACCGCGTCAACGGTCTCCTCGAGAAGCTTGTGGCGCAACGCCTTCAACGTCTTGGTCGATAACTTTCGTTTCAACGCCCGTAGCAACTTCATAAAGCTTACCAACGATACCTGGAAGCCGGTATCCTTAGCTCCGGCCACCAACTCGGAGTAAATCTGCAGCACGTACGCCGCCTCGAGAGACCCGTCCACGGGCCTCACGAGTGAGTAGTCGTAGCCTCGCAAGATGTAGATGCTCGACAGCGGCATCACTACCATGGCAATCAGCTCGCGTGCGAGCTTCTGGAACTGCTGGCATAGCAGATCGAACTTGATGCACTGGTTCTTTACATCCTTCTCGTAGACCCTGCTGGTGGAGAGCGCGGACGAGAGGTTGGCGTTTAAAGCCGCGCGGACGCGGCGACGCAAGGACATGTGGGGCTCCACGGCGACACCATTGTTGTAGAAGGAGGAGAACACGCTGAGTGATGTTTCGATGACCTGGGTGGAGTAGTTGCTGCGATTGAAGAACTTGTCGAGATAGAACTCAGGGTAGTTGTCGCCAACAAGCTCGGTGTCAAAGTTGAGGCAGTCCGTCTCGCCGACAAAGTGGTCGTGGTACTCGACCAAGTCGTTGGTATTAACGGTAATGTACTGGATCTTGGACGTGGTGTTTGATTTCCACAAGACCCAAAACATATGTCTGTAGTCAGACTTGATTGGAAGCGTGAATTTGTAATCCTGAACAACCCAGATGTTTGAAAACCCAGGGTTAGCAATGGAGTCCTCCGAGGTGGCAATAGAAGCGGGCAACTGGGTGGATACCTCCTTGTGGTCCATCAAGTAAACAGCTTCGTCCTCACAGCTGAGCTCTAACACGAAAAAGGCACCGTTGCCGATCTGCGGAAGCAACACAGCCACCTGCACGGTCTCTGCCTCCAAGACCTGCAACAACTGCACGGAAATGGCATGCTCGAGGTCCAAGTTTGTCCTGTGATAGGCCTTGGACAAGTAGTCGTTTATGTTCTTGACATAGCTCAAGCCCAAAGTCCGGAGATTGAAAATCTTGAGCTTCTTGTTAAGGGTCAACGTGGCAACGTGCTGGGCCCCGATCAACAAGACGTCGATAATAGCCCGCTCAGATACCGCCTGCTCCTTCTGGAACCCGAAGAGGCGTTCAACAAGCGAGGACGAACTGTCGTAAAAATTATCCACGCTGAAATCGCCCAAGAGGTTCTCTCTGGAGAAGCGGACCAACCCGCCGTCGTTAAGCGCGATCACGAGACAGGTGCTGGAAAGGGCTCGCACCAAGATCGGGAACCGGTGGTCGAACGCGTATGGCACCGAGCATTTGCCCCAGGTGTGGAATTCCTCAAGGAGCAACACGGAACCGACAACAAAGTCGTTAAGTTGGACCACCACGGTCACAAAAACACCCCCTTCAATCACCATATCGACTACGAGGCGCTCGGCATGGCTGTGGATGGCGTAGCAGCCGGCGTTGAGGAGCGGGCGCGGCAACTCGATGCGGAGGCGCTGGTGCGGCAACTGCAACGCGTTTTTGAGCGCGAGCGGCGTTAATATGAGCGAACTGAGATCGCTTGTGAGGCGATAGCTAATCGTCTGAAACATGCTGTGTTCCACGGTTGCAAACCCGCCGTGGCGTGTGAACCCGTCGTCAAACGCTTGCTGGTTGTTTGTGCTGGCGGTATGTGGCTGCTGGTACTCTAAAGGCAACCTCACCAGGCGCAACGGCAACTGATGGTCCAAGACCACTGGCGATTCCCTGAAAAGTGACATAGCAATGAGGGGTGAGGGGCAATGGGCGATGATGATATTGATATTGTTGATCTGTTTTGTGCTGCGATTTTTTTCCCTTCAGGAAAATTCGCCGTGCACGACCGGGAGGTAGCTGAGGTAGCATGTATAGCGTAACGGGGTTTAGCTAAGGAAAGATCTGGAAGTTTGGATATTTCAAAAAAGTGAAAACAACTATATTTCCCCTTTAGGGAAACTGTGAGGTGTTTGAAGGGTAAAGCCCTAGGAAAACTTTGAGCTCTGGTTGGAATATTTCGTTTATGCAGATATCCAACCATTACAGGACCATACAAGTGATGGAGAAATTTATTCAACGGTGAAATAATTGCCGATAGGCCGGGAAAACGACTGCCGATTCACTTAAATACAAGGTTGGTTAATATGGGACTACTTTTATACTTTACACTAGAAGTATTTGTATAAGTAGGCTGAAACATAGATTACAACGGATGCCCGCATTGCATGGTACTATTCTCAACCGTATATCCGGATTTCAGTCTTTATAACCACACCTAAATGACCCAGTTTCCAACAGACGATAGGATTAGCACTCTGAACCCGAGTCTGTTATACTTATTTATATCAACCACTGACTGATTATGGGATAACCTCTTCCATACCTTTTCTGTACTAATCTCTTGGTCAACAGACGGTCAATATTATAAATTGGGGTACTAATTAAGTTTATATGTTACACTCTATAAAACATCGACGCTGCTCCTAACGGCTTGGCAGTTTGACCAACAACCCACCATCTGGTTCTTTCTATCAACATCATCTCCTCGTTATCTGAAATATCTTCAAATAATATGGGTATTGTGCTTAGCACGTAAATGGCGATGGCTAGGATAATCGTTTTAGTTACAATTTTACCCACGATGAAGTTGTCGTTATGCAACCACGGAGCAGCATGACCCGCAGCGGTTTCTCCCTCCAACTGCGTAATCATTTTGTCAAGCGGTTGTCGTATCACCGTAAACGGTATTGAATAATATAGAGAAGGATTGGCTTTTTATATAGGGTATCGATACCTCCCATATAACGGGCATCGGACTTAACACCTGCTGGGCATGATTACTATCTCGGGACTTTAAGAGACAGCTTAGCTCCAACCACAAATGTCAGATTTACTCGCTTCCTCCTGTCCACCTCTCCGTGTTGGATGGGTCTATTACAATGAACTCTGCTTTATACTAGAATAAACGTGATAAGCCATCGCATTGTTCAAGTCCAAAGTTGATAGTATATATGCAGGACGCCATGCTTATACCAGCATTGTGCTTTCACTAGCCCTAAAAAAACGTTTCGTTAGTAGGGAGTTAATATCCTGCATGTAGTTCTTACTATGCCATTACCCGGTTCAAGGTTTCTGCCTCGCACTTTTTCTTAGGGTTTCATGTAACCGTCGGCGAACGATCGCCTGCGTGGAAAATTTTTCACCTATAAAAACACAATCGTATCCGCTCTGAGAGCACTTTTTTTCTCCTCACATATCAGCAACGGCATCCACCAAAATTCTACAGGGTTTCACAATCCCAGATGCCTGTTCTGATCGGAGTCCCGCGTGCTTTTGTGAAGCAGTTCTAACGAGTAAGTTTGCCTCCCACTTTTCGACTAACAAACGTGGCCTTCGAGGACGAAAGATTTTCCTGATGATCCAAATAATCCAATCAAACTAGAGTTTGTGAGTAATATGCAATGATCACAACGTTATATACAGCTGACAGAAAATCTTACTCCTCGTGACAGTCCTCCACCAGTCGATATTTGTTCCAGTGACACTGTTCTAACAGTTTTTAGAGGATCGTTGCATCTGTTCCCAAAAGACATCGCGGGCTAATGGATTTTACTGAAAGGGTATGTTTCCTCCACTCAGGCGGGGTTGAAGGCTCGTTACACAAGCAGGTTTCTAAGTGATGACTAAAACAAAAACAAAGCTGGAATTACTGGCTGAATTTTAAATGTTGATACGTTTTTGCATTTTATCTGATTCGAAATATTTTTGTGTTATAGCCTTCGAAGCCTTTACAAGCTATTGAGTACTAACAATGCTAGGTATGGTTTCCCTAGTGATATTAGCAGAGTACACCGAAAAGGGTTTCGGGTAGTTTCCTTTATTGACTTAAATGCAACTTTCAAATGACGAACCATTGCACTGGGCACTGAATATTTTATGAGTGACATGCATTTTATGAGGACTTAGAAAACCCTCGCGACTGATTTATACTTTGCATTTGAAGCAATATCTGGAACTGGCTCCCCTTGGTTGCTTCTCAATACGTGTTACCAGGTATACTAACAGTGAAACGTCAGAATAAACGCCTCCCACCAACCGATACTGTAAGGAATAAATGGTAAGTACTTCAACCAGTGCCACCTTTTTCTCAGCTTCCTGTTCCCTTTCTCCATGGTATCTTTAGTGATGAGATTCTTTAGATGACGAGTCTGATTTCGGGTTTCCCGCTGAAGACACACCTTTTTATAACCATTCATGCCTTTCTGATTTTTTAAAGATACTCTGGAGGAATCGATTTCTTGATCCCGCAACGAGTCTTACTGGCATCCAACTGTATTGCAAAATACTAATGACATCTAGCTTCCTTGCTGCTCTTGACAGTTCACGGTCATAACCATCAACTGTTGTACCCAGTCGAATAGCTGCCGGTGTTTCTTCAAAAAGGCGTCTAAGAGATGATCTCGAAATAATTGACAAGCATATGTCCGAATTTTTAATGAAGACAAGCATTTCCTGTCTGATGGATTGTTTTTTTTGCAGAAACAGGATTGGCGGGCTATTCGTTCGAACAAAAAAACAGGTGTTTTTGAACATGTTGATGGTTGTGATTGTTAACAATCAAAGTGTTGACGGAAAGGTATGCATTTTATTATGGTGTCCTTTCCCGGTTGCGAAAGCCTGCTTTTGAATGTGGAACATGTTTTTGTAAATGATGATCTCACCTCTTTCACGACGGTCTACTGCGTTGCGATCAAATGTTAACGATCGTATACTTTGATGATAATCCGGGCCTGACAGCCCGAGGTACCTGATTACAAAAACATGCATCACATTCTAAATCGGTGCTTTATCGAGACCCCTAATGGTATTCGTTCCTACATATACTAACTCCGCTGTCGTGGGCGTGATGAAATAATATGCATTTAACGAATTCTTTGAATTGTAAGTACCTCTTATCCCTACTAATTTGCAGCTTTTCCGGTCTGAACATGGCTTATAGTGATGATGTTTTTGAACAAACGTTTGACTTTAGAATGAAGAATAAAAACAAAAATTCGATTTGCATGTCAGTCTGATCATAAGACATGTGTCTTGTAATTTCTACAAGATGGGCCATTTGGGAAGTTGGAGTTTAGAATTTCAAATTTTGGTTTACTAATGCCTTTAGTCTCGATATCAGTTAATACTCCATACGCAAATTTCAATCTGTAGCGACACCCAAGTCTAGATATTTTAAACTGTATTTGCGCGTATGAGTTCAAGATGTATGCTTATATATTTCCACGCTTTAAATTACTTGCCTTTATCCGTATTTGTTCACGTTGCATTATGCACGGCATTATCTTACATAAACCTCTGGGAAAATTCCTGGCAAGATCCACATCCTGCATAAAACTCCAGCACTGGATCTTGCGTGAAGAAAAATTGTGCCGCCCAAGACAAAAACACACACATTACACCACTGTCTTTAGCGTCATATGGACCCAAGCCTCTCTGTGTACACTCATAGCCCATACAACCCACGATAATGTCCCTTTGCAAAAATAGATTACAGGAAGAAAGAAAACAATGGAGAAAGGACCATCCCTTTGGGTTCTTTGCCAAGCCAGTCAAGAGCACTGATGGCGCATTAGATTTGCAGAACTGGACCGCCGGTATTCCGGGGAAACCAAACACCTTGTGGGCCAACGCTGTGTTCCCTGTTACGATCAGTTTCCCAGACGACTATCCGGCCAAGCCGCCAAAGGTCAGGTTCCCAGCCGGTTTCTACCACCCGAACGTGTACCCATCCGGGACCGTGTGCTTGTCCATTTTGAACGAAGAAAAGGACTGGAGACCGGCCATGACCTTGAAGCAGCTTTGTCTCGGTGTCCAGGAGTTGTTAGACACGCCCAACCCAGACTCCCCGGCCCAGGAACCAGCCTGGAAGGCCTTCATGAAGGACAAGGAGACGTACGAGAAAAAGGTGAAGGAACAGTCCTTGAAGTTTGCCAAATAGGGCCAGAAGTGAATGGTGAAGGAATGGCCTACCAAATAGATGGCACGGACAAGTCTGCTAGCAGGTGCTATCGGAGCGGCCGTGTAGACTTGTTCCAGAGTGTATTGTATTAATAAAATAATTAAATGATGGAATATGTGCGGATAGGTGAATACAGTATAGGTACCTTATAGGCCTGGTTGGGTTTTTGGTACTTACCAGACCAAAGACTACTTCCTCAATATAGCCTGTTTGGTCTTTTCTATATTCAGCTTCCGATTAGATATATCATTTAGCCTTTTGCTCTCTCACTTGTTTTCCCTCGCTCGTCATCCTCTATACGATTATATTAGCCTACTTAGGCTGATGCTTATTAAGCCATCTTAGCCCTCCGAATTCGCCTCTACAAAAGTCATTTTCATTATAATTACATTACACAGGACCTTGTCTGGAACTCGTTCCTACAGACCACTAACCTCTTCCAAGAAACTGATAGAGCTTTGTCCCATCAGTTTTTGTAGTCGATGAAACGCCCCAAGTTCAAATACGCTTCCTCGGCCTTCACCTTCAACTCACCTACTCTTCTCTTGTCCAACTGCTTGTACATGTCCCTAACTTTGGTCTGGTATCCCGCCAACACCGCCAAGTACCCTCTCTCCACAAATAACCGATCCAACTCGTCCAGGTCCTGGCCGAAGACGTCATACACACCGTTCAACGCCTCCACTACAATCGGCGCCTCAACAACCGGCAACAACGCTGGGAGGTTCACGAGGTAGTCCATGACGGTAGCGGTGATGGCCATGTCTCCGGCAGCGATAGAAGAGGCTACCGATGCGAGCAAACCAACAATGCGCGCGGTCAAGTCGTTGTTCAACTGAATCGTGTCCAAGTCCAAGTTGATTGTCTGGCCCTGGCCGCCAGCAAGGGGCTCTGGACCGACTGGATTCAAGATTGACTGCGACTGTTGAATCAACAAGTTGACGGTGTCCAAGGAAATGTGGGTGGCAAGGATTTCCATCGGCAAGGTTTTGGAAATGGCCCACAAAACGTTTGTGGCATCGAGCTTGGTGGCCAACAACTTGCTTTCGCCCTCCTGTGGAGCAGCAAAGTTCAAAATGTTCTGGGCGATAAACTCCCAGATCTGCAACGTCTGCCCCACCCAGGAGATGGGAATGTCGTTGCTGACAGAGAGCCCAAACCAGCACAAGTTATTGAGAGCCATCAAGGAGCGGTTGTGGAACTCCGGGAAGTTGACCAAAAGCTCGATAAGCAATAGCGGCAACTTTTCAAAGGCCACGGTCGTCATTTCCGGGGAAAGGGTGACCGACTCTTGGACATCTAACTCGTTCAATGAGGCGTATTCTAACAAGGCAGTGACGAGTTCGAGAGCGATCCCAATGGACTCGATGTCGGTTCTGGCCTGGTTCAACTCGCGTGAGTCCTGCTCCGACACCTTGCTGTTCTTGTCTTCGATGGTCTTGCTGTTGAGCTTGGTGATCTTGGCCTGGCACTCCTTGATATCTACGGTGGTGACAATACCGGAGACCGTGTCTAAAATCTCGGCGGTGGTGCGCTGCTTTGTCTGCTGAGCCTCCTCGCTGGTGACCTCAAACTTTGACTCAAAGACGTGGAACTTGATGCACTGGATGTAGGTCTTGGATAACTTGTTCAAGTTTAAAGTCTGGTCAAACTCCATCAACTTCTGGAAGTCAAAGCTGGCTATCAACTTCTCGATGAACGCGCCCGACTGGTTGCTAAAGTTGTACAAAAAGTCCAACACCGTCGTGAACAACTTCACGCTGATGACCACCTCCTGCTTCGCGATGTTCCAGTTCAACACGCCAACCGCGAACGCCAACACGCCATCGATCCGCCCAAAGATCTGGTCAAAGAGCTCCTCGTTTGTGTTGGCCAACTCCGTCGTCAACGCCAAAAGGTTGTCTGCAAAGTCAAAAAGCAACGCCTTCTTCGACTTGTCGACCGCAGCTGGGTCTGCATGGATCGCCTCAAACGACTTTTGCGCCTTCTCAAACCCGTTCGCAAGCGTCACCCAGATGTTTGAGCGCCACAAGTGCATTGCTACCTCGTGGCCCTGCTCAAGGGTCAAGTTGCGCAACAACCCCAAGCTTTCCACGATGATCTCGTCGTTGTTGTCTGAGAGACACTGTTCCAAAATGATGTTGATAAGGCGCTCCTTCAAGAAAAGCGTGCGCAAGCGCTCGTCCTCACACAACACGGAAATGGCCTGGATCGCCATCGCACGCTCGTTGGGAGAAGTGGAAGAAAGTTTCTGGATCAACGGAAGCACCTTCGACTGGCGCGTCTGCTCGTCCTTCTGCTGCTCCTTCACGGAGGTGGTCTTGGCGATCGGGTTTGTCCGCGCCTTGTTATTTCTCTTACCCTTCTTGAGCTTGGCCATTGTGTGTTGCTGTTACTGGTAGAGTATGGTTGTGAAAAATTTGAAAAGTTTTAAAGAAATTTTACGTGCAGGAAGAAAATAGGGCTCGTAGGAAGTGCTACTTTTCCGTGCAGAACCAAGGAAGATAAAACGATATGTAGATGATTAGTAAATCGCGGATGTTTTTTTTTTTTGATGTTGAATATAAATATTCTTAGATAGTTGAAGGTATAGAGGTTACTCAAGAGCAGGTCTCAAAAGCTGTTTACAATTTCCATGATACAACAAGGCTTGAAAAGTTCTGGCCAGCCCCACTACAACAATGCTTGTGATTATAAAATCTTGCTTCTAATTCCACATTAACCACTGACATAGTTATTAATATCAACCAACACTAGTTATTAATATCGATCAACACCAACTTTTTAGCACACAAGGCAAAGACCAACCGTTCCAGGTCGCTGACCACACAGTCATTGATCTCGTTGCTCGGTAAGCTGACATCCACTTGGACCATTTTCTGCAACTTCTGGATATCATAAACGCTGACGCTTTCGACGCCCAAGACCCCGCACAACTGGTTGCCGGTAGGACGCAAATACCTTGCCGAGTCCCTGGTCGAGCTGATAATCGTTTCAACGTTGGGATAAGTCTCGCCCAACCCACCCTGGAGGTTCTTCAAATTAAAGTGCTGGATGGAGTTGCTAGTCACAACAAACACGACATCTGACTTTACAAACACGTCGTGAATGTGATCAGAGGCGTAGATGGTGTAGACGACCTTTCCGGTCTGCCAGTTGAGAATCCGCACAATGCAGCCGCCTTCGACAACCACAACCTGTTCGGAGTTTTGCGGATGGAACTTGACCACTGTCGGCCGGTGCTGCAATCTTTGGACGTACCGTTTGCGGGTGATGATGTCTGTAACAATTAAGCGATGGTCGTCGCCCACCACAGCCACCAAGCCGTCTTCATTCAAGCACAAGTCGTTTGCAAAGGTCTGGGTGATATCGAGATCAATAGTTTGGCCATTAACGTGGTCAAAGACCCCCACTGTCATGTCCAGAGCCGCGTAGACAAGAAACCGGCCGTTGAAGCGAACCTTGTGGAGCGACTTTTCGGATGGGTACGCCGTAATTTGGTAGACATGCTTCTGCTGGAACGAGGTCGGCAACGAGCGGGACAACTCCGTGGAGTCCTCAAACGGCGTCATGATCACAAAACCGGCGTCGGAGCCTACGCATACCTTACCACCGTAGCGATCGAGGCACTGGCCCGAAACGGGCAAATCGTAGGAAACAGCAAAGGCATCACCGGAGGGTTTGAGAGACTTTCGGTAAAGCAGTGGAACCCCGTACGCTCTAGAGTCGTTCAGTGTCATGATATGAATGGCGTGGGGGTGTTTTGCTTTGGGTCTGTTGTGATGAACAATTTTTAGCCATGTTGCTGCGGCTCATGAAATGCACGTAAGATTGATTCACGTGATCAACAGGGCTCCACAGAGACAGGAAATGACCGGGTAAGAGGAATAAGCGGAATGTCAACGTTTAGAAATTTAGATAGAACAATTATCATCTGGGGGGTAATTCCGATAAGGCGCCAAACCTAGGAGTAGAAAGGATTGGACCATGTGTCACTAAATCATGTGACGATGGGTCATGTGACAATGGGTCATGTGACGATGAATCATGTGACACTTAACCTCGCAGGATCCAGATTCGTATATTGGCATGGTTTCCGTCTACTTTTCACACATTTAGACCCCAAACAACAAAATGGCTAGAATCAGAGGCTTTGATCTTTTCGCCATGGCTGGTGTCATCTCCGTCGGTGTCTACACCGGTATGTACCCGTTAATTCTTCACGAACCGATATTAACAACCCAGGTGTGAAATTTTTCGGCCCGATTATCATGTAAGCACCACGAATAATCGATTCCCGCGAATACGAGCACTAACATTTATAGCGACCAGTTGGAGAAGGATGGCAACTTGAGACAGGACAAGAAGGTCCCAGAGATGATCAGAGATGCCTCGCGTGAGATGAAGGAGAACGAAGAGAAGCTCAACAGTAAGTGGAGTGAAATCAGGGCCCAGTTGGAGTTGTCCAAGGAACAAAAGGAGCAACAGAGAAAAGGTAAGCTGGAGTAAGATTTGTACATACACGCATGACTTATGGTATTAATATGTAGTTTGCCATGTAGAAAAAACGCCAAAGGTGGAGCAACAACCAAGATAACTTCAGGGTAAAAGTGCCGGTAGCCCCGGTTGACAGCTGCCATATTTTCCACGGAGTTATTGGAATAGCTATGCTTGGAGCTCGAATTTTCTCTTAGTTTCGAATATCTTAATTCTTCCCCTGACCTTACCAAAACCCTGCACGTTGTCTTGCTCATCTCTAAAGTGACAATAGTTGAGATAGGCGAAAAAACGTCTTTTTTTTCAGCTTTATTCCAGGGGTAGTAAATGTCTCGAGTACCCGTTTATGAATCATTCCCACGTAGTCAATACCTCAGACCACTGCAGTCTTCAGAAAGTCTGCCCAGAGATGGATTGGGCTTACACCTCTCAATTCTACCCTGACCGTTAGTCACGTGCTACCCCCACCAAAACTGCCAGTTTAACTCCTGCACACCTGTCTTAACCTTTGAGGGCATCTCGGTCGCACACACCTTAAGCCATTTCTCACTAATTCACGATATCCCCCGTCTCTTTCTTTTCCAGTACCTACAGTGGCAATTTTTTTGCCGAATTGATAACTGAGGACCTCGATTTCATCATTATTTCACCCTGGAAAATTGCGTTTGCCACCTGCGGCTTACCCCTACTTTAGTCAGCGAAAATTTCTTTTGGTGGCGAATTCATCAACACTTTGTTTTATCTTGCTTCCCGCCATTTGCTATATAAACCCAGTATTCACCACACGCAATTCATACAGTATAGTCCATTATTTACAATGCCCCAACTAATTGACACCCATTTGCAGCCACACACATCCCGCCCCTCGGCGTCGCACTTTACCTGCAACACGTGTGGGATCCAGTTTCCGCTTGCTGTGTTGCAGAGACAGCACATGAAGACGGACTGGCACCGCTACAACCTCAAGAGGCGAGTGGCGCAGCTCGAACCGCTTACGTCGGAGGTGTTTGCAGGCAAGGTTTTGGCGCAGAAGGCACACGAGAATCTTTTGCCGGAGGTCGAAGACGAGTACGGCTTTGTGGTACACAACAAGATCGCGTCCAGCGCCAGACAGGTGACGAAGAAGGACATGCGCAAGCAGGAGAAGATACAGAAACTGGCTAGAGGGCGAGCTGTGGCCGCCACGGTAGCCAGAGAAGCCTCCCCCGCCAGTGTGTACTCCGCCTTCAGCTTAGGCGGCTCAACCACCGGGGAGGACGATACCGGGTCTGAATTGAACTTCACAACGACCGAAGACGAGATCAGCAGTGCAGAAGAAGAGAGCGAAGAGGAGACTGCTGAAGAGGATGAGATGATTGAGATCTCAGAGTGCTTGTTCTGTGGAACGATTCACGCCTCGGTGGAAGATTCCGCCGATCACATGTTCCAAAAGCACGGACTCTATATTCCGCACAGAGACAAGCTTGTAGACTTGTCGGGTTTGATCCAGCACTTGATTGATTACATCGTGGATAACGACAACCGGTGCTTGAACTGCTCGTTCGCAGGGAGAAACTTGGAGAGTACCAGACAGCACATGCTTTCGAAGGCACACTGTCGGTTGCGGTATGAAACAAAGGAGGATAAGATGGAGGTTGAGCAGTTCTACAGGTTTGAGGCTTCGCCGCTATCTGGCCTGGATGTGGAGATGGACGACGACGTGGACTCACAGTACCAGACTGTAGAGGTGGATGCTTCCGGGGTTGAATTGGTCTTGCCCACCGGAAGCCGTATTGGTCACCGATCGATGAATCGGTACTACCGCCAGCGGATCACCGAGGTGGTTCGCAGAGAAGATGACAGCACCGTGGCTGTGGCTGACGGCAGATACAATGGGGCCGGGCTTGTGGGTCAGGTTGTCTCGAAAGAGGAGAAGCTGGCACGCTTGACCGAGCTCAAGCACCAGCAAAAAATTGAAATTGCCGTCAAGTACAAGGCCGGGAAGAAAAATAGAGGGAACTTCCAGAAGCACTTTAGAGATGAGATCTTGCAATAGTGAGAGGCTCGGGATCAAACTGGGTCTGGAGTTGTGCATTTATACGAGTTATGATCAAGCAAAATGTAACTAAAGTGTAACTAAAATGTAACTGATTGGCATGGCACGATAAATGAGAGTAGACTGTGGAATTTGTTTGGTATATTAAAGATGCCAGTTCTACAGATGTCGGTAGATGCCCTCTCACTGACATTTTGTATTCATTACCCATTGAATATACCACGAATGGGTTGAGATAATAGAAGCTAAGGGCACGTATTTTTCACTATCAAGGTGCAAGGACATAAAACCAGACTATTTAATACACCCACCTAGTTACTCTTGATTCCAAAAATAGTTATATGATGAATCTTCAAAGGTTGACATAACGTCTGATAAATCCACGGGATGTAATGTACTTGCATATGCCGGATCAATACTGATCTAATATACCGGATAAGTATTTTTCACACAACGTGCGTGGCGCTCTTTGAGGGCGGCCAGGTTATCTGGGGTAGTGGCTTCATAAGGTGTTTAGTAACAAAAAGCGGCCTACTACTCTTCAAAACTTTCACGTTTTGACGCAACTACAGATCTACACTTTTTTTTCCCCAATCTTCAACGCGTTTTCACGTCCGCCACTTCGTCTGACTTGACCATAACAGCAAAAGAGTTTACGAGAGCGCGCAGTATGGTCTCATCCCCGCGACCTTTACCGAACCAGTTGGCGGCGTTGCTGGCTTCGGAGCTCGCTCGAAGAGATATTTTTGGCCGGAACATTCTACATTTACTCGTCCTTTTTGACAAACCTGACCTCCTAAAGAACTTGCTCAAGAACCCCAACGTGACAACGGCGTTTTTGCTTTCCCTGGACGAGGAAAACCGCTGGAATGTGCTCCACTACTGTATCGCGCATGTCCGGTTGTCTGCCCTCAAGCAGGTGATAAAGAAGGCTCAAGGGACCCGAAACACGCTAGAGAGTTTGCTCTCAGCCAAGGACGGCGATGGGACAACGCCAATGGAGTTGCTAGATACCGATTGGGTCGGCTGGAAAAGCGTTCCAACGCGGATTTCCAGCTCTATCCAGCTCCAACCAAGATTCAAAAGCCCCGACGGAACTTCGATCAGACGACGCGGGAGATCCAAGCGAGAATGGTTTCGGGGAGGGACCGATTTCTTTGTATTTGGGCTGAACAAGAATAGCAATTTGGGGTTAGGCAATGCCGACGACCGGGCCGTTCCGGTTTTGGTGAACCATCAGGATTTTAAGACATCTCATGATTTGTCTAATGCGCCTCATATTTCCAGCACTTCTTCGTCTCATAGTCTATCGGCCAAGTTTAGCAGGCCCCGGTTTTCAGACGTCAAAATGTCCCAGAAGTTCAGCGTGGTGCTCACTACAGTCGGTACTGTCTTCACTGCCGGTGCCCCCTCTCGGGGGCGCCTTGGAAATGGTGACTCCCAGGTACCCCAGTTCAGCTTTGCTCCAGTGAAATTCTTCACCAAGCCCGTCTCAGCAGTTGAAATCAGCGACGACCACTGCGTGGCATTGTCTCAGGGGGAGATCTACGCCTGGGGCTCCAACTCCCATGCCCAGCTCGGCTACCTGGAGCCAAACCGATCCGAACACTCCAGTGAGCCACGGAGGGTCATTTCCGGCGACATCAAGAAAGAGGCCGGCTTTATTGGCGTGGCAGCGTCCAATGTCCATTCGGTGGCGTACACCAAAAACGCCATCTATAGCTGGGGCCTCAACTCTGGCCAGATGGGTATCCCGCTTGAATATACACAGAAACACAGAGCCATACAGGGACCTAAGCGGATGGACTTCAAGTATGGTGAGATTAAGAGTGTGGTTGTGACTCCTGATCTGATGCTTGTGCTCACCCCTTTCGATGTCCATCTCTACTCCCACTTTTCCCACCAGCGGCTCGCTATTCCCTGCGCCACAAACATCGACAAAACCTTTCATATCTTCAAGCCCGGAAGATTGACTGCACGGCGGGAAATTGCCAAAATTGCCGCCCACTCTAGCCACGTGTATGTACTCTTTTCCGACGGGGATATCCTTTCGTTTAACATGGTCAAGACACGCTTCCACACCGTGTGGAAGAGCAAAAACGACCATCGGAGAGTGGTGGATATGGCGTGCTCAGGCGACGGTGGCCTTATCTTATGCACCCAGGACGGGGCTACGTGGCTCCGCCATCCACAACTGACCAAGTTTACCAAGCTTGCCGTGGTTAACAACGTTGTACGGGTGTTCTGCGACCCTCAGTTTGTCAGCTTTGGCTGTCTCAGAGAAGATTGGGGCGTTTTACCGGTGGAAGTCTCCCAAAGCGACTTTTCAAACGACTTTAGCTACCTCTCTCCATTACATGGATTCGACCCGGAGCGGATCTTGACCCGCGGTCCCGTAACGGATACCTACACCGATTTTGTGGGTGAAGCCAATGGTGCTGAAGTGGAAGATCAGTTGTACGCGATGAGAGGCCCGAAGCAACGACCGGAGAAGACTTTCCGCAAGGTGGACGAAGGTGCCAGAGAGGCTTTGCTTTCGGATGAAGCTTATTTGCGGTGGTTCTACCAGTCAAGCGGCTTTTCTGCTAAGGGCTATGACTGCTGGTTTGCCATAGATGGAGTCCGGGTAGGAGTTCACAGGTGGGTAATGGAGGCAAGGGTCCCAAACATTGTTGAGTTGGAGGCTGTGGGATACGATCCAGCAACCAGAACTTTTAACTTGGGAACCGTGAAATTACTCAGTTTGCTTGTGTTGATCCATTTCATCTATACCGACCAAATTTTGGCCGTGTGGGACGACTTGGAAAGGAATGGCGTTAAGGCAGAGTTTTATCGTATAGCAGAGAGGTTTGGGCTTGTCGATAGAGTGGGAAGGGTTCGGCTGGAGCTTTCGTTCCCTCAGGCTATACAGCGTCTTATGGAAAGGTCCATGGGCGAGTCTACCGAATCAGAATTTCCGGAAGGGCCTAATGCAGGGCCAGATACATTTTCAGCCCTCTCAGAGCCTCGGGGATCAAAAGCTGTGGTGAAGATTCTCTTGCTGGATGGCCATCGAGCCTGTTTTGCCCCGCTTCTCGCCGCCCGCTGCCTCTACTTTGAAACATTACTCAATCGATGGAGTAGCCGTGACATTCTGCTCAGCCACATTTCTACCCAGCAATTCGACGTGATCTTGAGACACATCCACGGCCACGACCCGTTCACGCTCTTCGACCACTTGGCCCCCCAGTTCAGCGGTTCCCACGACTGCATCAACTTCTTATTGGAGTTGACTGACGTTGCCGACGAGTTAATGCTTGGCGAGTTGAAGGATATTTGCCAGCTCACAGTGAAGGATTACATAACCTTGGAAAACGTGACCCTTGTGTTCAAGTACAGCGTGGATTTACAAGCGGAGAAGCTCATGTTGGAGTGTCTCTGGTACATTTACAACAACGCGGAGGTTTTGATTATGGACGACCACTTCCTCCTGGAGTTGAATGGAGAGCTTCTTGGACTTGTGGAGCGGAGCATAGGCCAGCTCAGGCGGGGCCTTGCCAACGGAGAGGCCTATAGCATCGACTTGCTGGTTAAACCAGGGGTAGACGATGGGTTGATCCAGAACTTTCTCACCGATATCCGAGCGTTCAATCTCCACTACATCACAAACGACCACAACTACAGCTTTGTGCCGGTGGCTGCTGTGAGTGTCGTTACCAAGGGCGCCAGCAAGCCCAAAAACCGCCGTCGAAGCTCCAACAGGGGGTCGGTTTCCATGCCCGTCAAGCCGGTAGTGGTGAGAAAGCCGTCCGTTAGCCAACCGGATCACTTTTCTCCCACCTTTGAAGATGACGTCCCTACGGAATCTCGTCGCGATTCGATGAGAAAGTCCGTATCTCCTCCGTTGGGCGCCTCCTTTGCTTCTGTGAAAAGCCCGCCTGGGATCAACGGACAGGTGTGGGGGTACACCCCAGAGACCTCTGTAAATATCCCCTCTGGTACCAGCGAAAAAGCATGGGGAAGGGTACCGGCTCCAGAGTGGCCGCCCGTCCTTGGGGCTCTCCCCACCCCTACCCCATCCCCAGTGCCGATCAAACCAAAGGCTAGTTCCACCCCCCGGTTGTCGCAAAAGGAAAGGTTGAAGAATAAGAAGAATGTCAGTGAGGTTACTCCAGAGCTAATTCCCGCGACTAATCCATGGTCGAGAAAGCCGAGCTCCACCTCTGTGACCCCCTCACCTGTTACCACCCCCAGAGGAGCCTCACCTGTTCTCAGAAAAGCTTCCTGGGGCCCTTCTTCGAGCCTGAGCTCCAATCAGAACTTCCCGTCACTTGCATCTCCAGCCGGTACCCTGACTCCGTCGTTGACGGAGATTATCTTGCAAGAGCAGGACAAGGTTGAGCGGCTTCAGCAGAAACCCACAAAGACGTTGGCGGAGATCCAGGAGGAAGAAGCGTTCAACCGGTGGTTCGAGGAGGAGAGCAGACGCGTTCAGCAGGAATTAGATGCCGTGAATCAGCTCGTGACAGGGCCTGACAAGAATAGGAAGCCAAAGAAGAAGGCGATTAAGGCTAATGGGAAAACGAGGAGGGTCTCGAGCCTGTGAGAAAAAGGTTAAATAAACCCCATTGTTATAGAAGTACGGTCTTGTATTATATAGTTGAGAGCCATCGCGGTGTATATATACTCTGTGCGTTAGAAGGGGTGCTTTGAAAGGTGAATTGGTTCAAAGTCCATCGGCATAGTTCTGGTAACAATGCATGAGCCCACTTCCTATGGTCTTAATACCTTGGAATAGATCCAAGAAATTTATTCCGTGGTGCTACTTGGACTACAAAGGTACATAGACTCGAGGGTACGATATACCTAATAGGTAATAGTGGATACTGTTAGCTAGCTAAAGGAGAATACGTTTCATCTGTAAGATATATACAAGAGAAGGGTAGTCGGTGGCCTCATATATTGAGGCGGATACGGTGCCAGGGTGCCTACTTATTGGAGGTAAGGAGGCCATGAACGTCGACTTCCGTCTAGTTAAATGGTACTTTTACTACAGAGGGTATGCCGGTTCTTGAATAAGAAACGAAGGGTTTCGTTATCACCTAGATTTGCCAACCTTGTCCAAAAATCGATATACAATTGCTAACGGCTAAAATCGCCAGCCTATAGTGCCAGCAAAAACTAATCTTTGGTGTCGTATTCTGAGCCGTCCATGAATAATTTCCAAATTCTACTCTAGACCCTTCTATAGTACCCTCAAATAGAAATGCATGAGGGGGCTTTCGTGTTCCCTCCTAATTAGCTGGGTATCATTTTCCAAAAGCCAATTTTATTCTAACCCGGGTATAACCAGCATTGTGATAATGCTACGGTACGATGCACATGCTAAAGTTAATCACCCATGTCCGGTGAAGTGAAATTTAATGGCAGCCTCCCTTAAAGCCTGCAGCCCAACGCGTAAAGTTTGTCGTTTAACAATTTTCTCGTTCGGGTACTAAATGCAGGCTGAAATTATCTTCCGATTAGCCTGAACACGTTGTAAACTTAAACCCAACAAAAACCTATCCTCTGCACGCAGGTGCAGCAAGTAAACGAAATTTTTTTTACTCGCCTTCCTATCTGTCGTTCAGGGAACTTAGAAACCGGAATAAATATACATCTTGTAATCTACCTATGAAAAAAGAGTAAATAATAATGCGGCTCACAGGTCTGCTATGACACCAGGGAAAAACATCCTACCTTTAGACGTACTATTTGGGTTTAGACGTAAAGTTAGGGAGATAACTCCCCTGTTAATTTATTATCACTTAATTAAATGAATGCTCTAGAAAGGTAAATAATGACAGGGCTCCTGACAACGGCACCACTCAGCTATATTTTCGAATTCACTCCTTCCAGCCCAAAGTTTCTGGATTTATTATATTTAGTCGGCTGTATCGTATACGAGCTCAAAGCTAGTCTGAGATTGCAGCGGTGCTATGTCACTGATAAGGTATTTTGGTCTGAAGGTCGATTCCTAGGTTCATTCCTCTGCCTAGATGCTAGCCAGTACCCGAGTCAGGTGGTAGTACCAGGCTGGCCTCAAGCTACAACCTGCGTAACACCACCAAAACCTGGACTAGCCTCGCTACAGTCCCTTGCTATAATTCAGACCCAGGCGTTATTGGCAGGCGTCCAAAAAAATAATTAACCCTGGCATTTATAGAGCATGTAGCTACGTATGCTGTACCTCTGGGTAGTACTAGCTCGGCGCTACCCCAACAAAAGTAGGTACGCAGAATTAGCTCCTGTGGCAGAATCACCGCCGCGTCACCCAGTTAGATCGCCCTTCTATGTACACACGTCATCCTTTCTCTATCGCTAAAAGGTACTGCGTTTACAAGCCATTGTGTGGCATATTGGCGATTCCGGACAAACAATCGGCATAACTCCCAATGTTTTGGCATTCCCGGACCAATTGCGCGGATCACCTCCCCGTTTCTTTTTTATGTATTTTTTTTTTTCATGCAGCTCTATTTTGGAGACCCGTTGGCCAAACTTTTACACCAAACCCTATTTTTTTCTTTTTCCTTATATATATATATAAGCCCACGTTTCGCAAAACAAAGATCTCTGCAGAGACCAGCAAAACGAGCCGTAGCAAAACTCTCCTTTTCTCATTATGTCTTCTCAAGTCAAAACCAGTGGCTCGTCCATCGGCGATTCCGCCACCATCACCAGAAAGGGCAATGTCTCCGGCTTTTCCAAACCAAAGGAAAACAGCGCTATCGATGCCTTTGGCAAGACATTCAATGCGCCAATGTACACCATCAAGGACATTTTGTCCGCGATCCCGGCACACAGTTACGAGAGACGTCTCACCACCTCTTTCTACTATGTATTCCGTGACATTGCTATGATGGCCACTATGGGTTATGTCGCCAACACCTACATTGCGGTTTTGCCATTCGCTGCGTTGAGATTTGCGGCCTGGTTTGCCTACGTGTTTGTCCAGGGGTTGATTGGGACCGGGGTCTGGGTTTTGGCCCATGAGTGTGGCCACCAGGCCTTCTCCGATTACGGCTTGGTCAATGACACCGTTGGTTGGATCTTGCACTCATACCTTATGGTGCCATACTTCTCCTGGAAGTACTCCCACGGGAAACACCACAAGGCTACCGGCCACTTGACCAGAGATATGGTGTTTGTTCCATACACCAAGGAGCAGTACCTCAAGAAGCACAACGTGACCTCCGCCATGGACTTGGTCGAGGAAGCCCCAGCCGTTGCCTTGTGGAGTCTCTTCTTGCAGCAGTTCGGTGGCTGGTGGGCGCACCTTTTGTCCAACGTCTCCGGTCAGCCGTTCCCAGACACCCCGGCCTACGCCAAGTCGCACTTCTGGCCATCCTCTAAGATCTTCGACAAGCGTGATTACTGGTTCATTGTCTTGAGTGATGTTGGTATCGCCTCTATGCTTTTTGTCCTCTACAAGTGGTATCAGAACTTTGGGCTTTTCAACGTTGCCGTCAACTGGTTCCTCCCATACTTGTGGGTCAACCACTGGTTGGTTTTCATTACCTACTTGCAGCACTCTGACCCTAAGATGCCTCACTACGAGGCCGAGCAGTGGAACTTTGCTCGTGGTGCCGCTGCCACCATCGACCGTGAGTTTGGTTTTATCGGTAAGCACCTCTTCCACGACATCATCGAGACCCACGTCTTGCACCACTACGTGTCAAGAATTCCGTTCTACAACGCCAGAGAAGCGACCGTTGAGATCAAGAAGGTCATGGGTGAGCACTACATGTACTCTGACGAGAACATGTTTGTCGCGTTGTGGAACTCTAAGAGATGGTGCCAGTTTGTGGAGGGTGACAATGGGATTATGATGTTTAGAAACTCCAACGGGTTGGGTGTTGCTCCGAAATAGGCCTGCAGAGACTCGAGATGGCCGAAATGGGCCATCAAATACCCGCGGGGGAGGGGCCGAAACTGGACCACCCCTCTGCAAGCTTGCATAGACCTGGATGCATCCAGAAAGTTTTATACATAAGCCAGTACAAAATTTGATACAGAAGTAGATTCTGACAGCCCACCTGGTCGACGTCCGATGGAAGGGAAAGACAGATAGCTAGGTTTATATGCACCCGTCCAAGGACGGAACAATACAAGGAATTTGACAGGTTAACCTCCGAAAGACAGTGATACAAGACTCCTTGGCTTTACCGAAGAGTGTATAACGTTACAACTTGGAGCCAGAGCCTGGCCCCACATGTGTAGACATGACCCGATAGCTTAGACCCGTACGTTTTTGTTTTTTTTTGGCTAAAAGATATAACGTAGGGTCGAAATGGCACAGTTTAAGCTTCTACAGCTAAGCTGTCGACGGAACCTTGACAGAAATCTGTATCGCTCCCATCATTTTTAATATACACGGAGAATCGGTGGAATTTATTGCTTTAGTCACATAGGGGTGACCCCCGGGTTTGGTGGGTTTCATCCCCTCTATTCACACCCAATCCCATATTGATGCATATTAAAAACGCTACCTATCCTACTGCTGCGTGCACTGATCGGTCTGCTCTTGTAAGCTCTTCTTCAAGTCCTCTGGCAAGTCGTCCATGTTGAAGTCGTCGTCCTCTCCCAAACCAGGCGCACCCTCGGCACCACCGCCAAACAAGCCGCCCAATTGGTCCATATCACCGACTAGCTCCGCTGGCGGGTCGCCCGACTTTTGCAAAAGCTCCAATTGTTCGCTGATTTCGTTACGCATAAACGTGTTGGAGTCGTCGTATTCCGGCGACTCAAACTTCAGCACGATGATCTTCACGATCAGAAACTGGTCATCGTACTTGGTATACTCGTCCGCCTTCAAGCTGGCCTTGTTTTCAGCCAACCAGGCTGGGTATTTGTCGTTCAAGTCCTTCATTGGCTCGTACAACACAGCTTTCGACGATAATTGCTCCATCATTTCGCTTAACAACGCCGCAAGACCCTCCTCATCGCCCCCGGCGCCTCCCAAGCCGCTCAAAAGTGACATGAGCATCTCCTCCTCAGAGCCCTTTTTTTGCGCCTGCTCCGACTTTAACTGCTCGTCGATGTTCACCCCAGAGGTTTTGACTCGCAGCAACGTCTCCGCCATGATGGACTTGAAGTCCTGTGGTCCAGCCCCGGCCTCGCCGCCAAACTGGCTGAGTAAACTCTCCAACTGCGCCTTCGACTCGGGGTCCTCGAGTCCCATCTCCTTCAAGACGTCGTTAATTTGGGAAAGATCATCCGCGGTAGGTGTGGCATTTTCATCTACTGCCGCGGAGCCTGGTGGTTTGCTCAAAATTTCGTCCTGGAACTCGTCCAACAAGTCGTCAAAGTCATCGTCTTCCGTAGTTGCCACGGCCGCTACCGCTGGTTCGGCTGTTTCCACTGGTTTTACTGGGGCTTCTGAGGTCTTTAAATCAGACATTATCTGTTGGATTTGCGAATGGATAGAGTGTGTAAGGAGAAGAGATGCCACTTCCCCAGAAGTACACGCAGACACCCGAGGAGTTACCGAGCCGATCAGATGCGTTTTTACGCAGCGGTGCGGGGACGACCCCGGAGTTCGAACGGGTAGCCAGAAAACTGCAAAATTTATAGCGGCTTTAATAACAGACACTAAACTGCCAGTGATTATGGTCGAAACAGTCTGGTACAATTTATAGATAAAAAGGATGTTTCTTGTATGGCACTGGCAGCAAAGGCGCTAATTTTAGGGTAGGGTAACGGACGTGGGGGCTCGGGGTGAATTTCGCGGATTTTCAAGCCGAAAAGTTCACAACCGGAGTCCAAGGTATAACTAGATAATATCTGGATGGGAACTATCAAAAATCGCATAAATGGAAGCTAGGCGGTAGCTAGTAGTTGAAAGAACGAATGAGATACCCCAATACACAGGCATTTGGACGAGATTCAGAAATGTAAGAGAGGTATGGTAGTCTGGGAATGGTAAAGTGAAAATACGTCGGATTTTGTCAGGGTTCCAGCGCCTGTTGGTATTCCAGTCGGGGGGTTGTAATCAGTCATTGATTCACAAGTTACTTAT
>NW_017566855.1:286348-288799 GCF_001661335.1 Babjeviella inositovora NRRL Y-12698 | reverse complement strand
ATTTGACCTTGTTAGCTTATATATTCATTCAGTTTGATACACCTTCTGCCCTGGCTTGAACCGCTGAGGTAAGTGCCTGCATATAAGCTTACTATGTAATTCGCTATGTAGCTTACTATCCAGCTCCCAATAGCTTACTATCCAGCTCCCAATAGCTTACTATCCAGCTCCCAATAGCTTACTATCCAGCTCCCAATAGCTTACTATCCAGCTCCCTATAGCTTACTATCCAGCTCTCTATGTAGTTTACTATGCAGCTTACTAAGCAGCTCACTACGCAGCTCACTATCTAACTTACTACGTAGCTCACTACGTGAACATTACATCCAATATACCACCACCACTATGGTTATACCTATCGTTATAATCACTTTTAACGATATCATCCGTTCTGATATAGCTATATCATCTTATTCAACCATATTCCCTCAAATATTCGTTCAGTTTGATTGACCTTCTGCCCTGGCTTAAACTGCTGAGGTAACTGCCTGCATATAACCTCACTATCTAACTTACTATCTAATTTACTATGCAGATTACTATGTGACCACTACATCCAGCCTATCTCCACCAATATTGCTTCGTCTGCGTATGTTATCACATCAAATGATTCCCCCTATTCAATTCTATCTCTCTCAATTTATTCAACCATGTTCTCTCAAATATTTATTCAGTTTGATCAACCTCTGCTCCGGGTAAAACTGCTGAGGTAAGTGCCTGTATATAACCATACAATCCAACTTACTATGTAGCTCACTATGTAGCTCACTATGTAGCCAACTAGATCTCTACTGAGCCCACTATATCTCCACCAATATTTCTTCATTTATCCGTATTTATATACTAATCGATAGCCTCTATTCAAATTTACCTTCTTCAACTTATTCAATCATGTTCCCTCAAAATATTACCACTCTTTGGTGCAGCCTCTGTCATGGCTGAACTGCTGACCCAAGTGCCTGCATATAACCTCATTATCTAGCTCGCCATATAATTTACTATGCAGCTTACTATACAACTCACTGTCTACCTTACTATGCAGCTTACTATGAGAACACTACACCCAGTGTATCTCCACTAATATTGCCTCGTTCACCGATATCACCGTCTCACATAATTTTCTCTACTCTGATACATCATATTCATTTTATCTGTTCTTGTTCTCTCAAATATTCGTCCAGTTTGATTGACCTTCTTCCCTTGGTTAAACTGCTGAGGTGAGTGCCTGCATATAACCTCACTATATAGCTCTCTATGCAACTCCCTATATAGTTCTCTATGCAACTCCCTATATAACTTACTATGTAGCTTACTAAGCAGCTCATTATACAGCTCATTATACAGCTCACTATCTAACTTACTATCCAGTTTACTATGTGAATATTACATCTAGTGTATCTCCACCACTATTGCTTCGTTCACCGATATCACGACCTCATCCAATTCTCTCTACTCCAATAAGTCCTATCCATTTTATCTGACCTTATTAACTCAGATATTCATTCACTTTGATACACCTTCTACCCTGGCTTGAACCGCTGAGGTAAGTGCCTGCACATAAGCTTACTATGTAATCCACTATGTAGCTTACTATCCAGCTCCCTATATAGCTTACTATCCAGCTCCCTATATAGCTTACTATCCAGCTCCCTATATAGCTTACTATCCAGCTCCCTATATAGCTTACTATCCAGCTTACTATCCAGCTTACTATGTAAACATTACACCTGCTATATCTCCACCAATACTGCTTCTTTCACTCATATTTATATTACACACACTTTATCCACTCTAATATATCTTCCTCACTTTGTTTGACCATGTTAGCCTATATACCTATTCGCTTTGATACACCTTTCTTCCCTGCATCGAACTGCTGAGGTAATTGCCTGTATATAACCTCACTATCTAGCCCCCTATATAATTTACTATACACCTCACAGCTGGCTGCTTCATCCGGTCTATCTCCGCCAATATTCCTTCATCTACTCCTATAGCTGCTTTCACAATACCATCCACTCTAATCTATCATCTTCACCTTATTCAATCCTGCGAACTCAAATATTCACTCCCTTTGGTGCTCCCTCTGATATCCCTATACTGCTGACCCAAGTACCTGTATATTACTCATATCGCTTACTATATAGCTGTATGGCTTGCATCTGCTAACTGCATACTCTTACAATGAATCTCCTACTCTTATTCTACTCTTATTCTACTCTTACTCTACTCTTACTCTACTCTTACTCTTCTCTTATTCCACTCTTACTTCCTACTTGTATTCTACTCCTTCATCTCTTGTTCTACTTTTCTACTTCTTTTATCCTACTCATGCTCATACTCTTCTACTCTACTTATCTTATTCTACCCCCACCTTCCTTAGTTATCCCACTATCCTACTATTAAACCTTATATTATACTTCTCTCCTACTCCTACTACTTATCTAACTC
>NW_017566855.1:262570-283563 GCF_001661335.1 Babjeviella inositovora NRRL Y-12698 | reverse complement strand
ACCACTAACTAGTCAAAAGAATATTTTTCATTCACAAGATATAAAACTGAAATTCCCAACACTCGGTAGCTGTACGGAATATAGCCTAATCTGAGCTAAGAAGAGATCGCCCAATGACACTTATCTGCCTCAATCGTACCTTTAGTACATTATTCGTGAAACAAACTACTCATACAGACGACCAGCTAGGTGGATCCCACCGTCGATTGGTAACACAACACCGTTGAGGTAGTCACTACCAACACCACCACACATGAACTGAACGATCCCCATAAAGTCCTGCGAGCTGCCCACTCTCCTTCTTGGGTTGTTCGCCACATAGGCCTTTCCCATAACGTCCAACAAACCGTCGGTCATTTCGGTACGGAAGAAACCTGGCGCAAGTACATTAACGGTGATATTACGCGGACCCAACTCCAACGCAAGAACTCTACCCAAGTGGTTCACACCAGCCTTGGAAGCGGCATACCCGTAGCTACCGCCCACGCCCACATCGGCGCCAATGCCAGCGATAGAACCGGTGATCAAGATTCTGGCGGGGTCGGAAGGAGTGCCGTCCTTCTCCAATAAGGACAAGTGCTTCTGAATAGAAGCAAAGACTGCGGTAATGTTCACATCCAAAACTTCACGAATAGCCGAAATAGGGTGGGTTTCAATCGCTCCACCCTTAGCAATACCGGCGTTGGCAATCAAAATGTGGAGCTTATCCACCTTAGCTACAACAGCCTTATAAAGAATATCCAAACCCAGTTCACTGGTTACATCAGCAGCAACCCCGACGATCTGGCACTTTGGATTGTGTTCGGCGGCGATAGATTCAAGATATTTCTTGGCCTCTTGGACTGCCTCATGACTCCTGACTCCTGGACGTGATAAAGACAACGGAGATCTGAGTGCGGACTAAGCCCTCCGCAGCATCAAGGCCTAAGCCCCTAGAGGAGCCAGTAACGAGGGCATTCTTGCCAGTAAAGTTGATTGGTGCAGACATAGTGCGAAGATAGTTTTCGTGCGTGAATAAGTATGCGTGGATGAAACGTACTCACGGAGAGTACGATGGCTTTATATAGCAATGAAAAACCTCTGCATCTCTGTTGCCCTAATTTCAATATGCGGGAATTATTTCTTACAAGCTAGAAAATAAATATACGGGTAGTGGCGGCCCATAGATGATGACAAATTCTGATTATGGTTGCTATCTACCAAGTTATGCACGTGCTCTTGCGAATATCCTGTATAGGCCGGTCTGGCCTGCAATGTTCCATATTCACCCGTCTCGAAGATTGTTCAACACTGAGATTTGTTCAGTTTCGGAAAGTTAATTATGACGTACATTGTATCAATACACGATGAATATTCGCTTTAAAATAGGTTACTCACCTCGGCATGAACACTAAAGGTAATGCTTTAGGTTTTTGTATAATATTCTTCTGCAGGCGCATGGTCAATACAAAATTACCCCTTGCCACGCACTGATAGTATTTCTCGCCTCCCTGCGGGAAGCATAATGGTTTTTCTTTGCCCCGACACTTGTTCTGGCTCAGCTGCTGCACCTTCATTCTGCAATATAGAGCCTTTGATAAACGCTGACACTGGCTTCCCCTATGAGTGCGTATCCTAGAACGGATGGTGTATGTATAAGGAATGCTATATCGCAGTCTGTGTATAGTTCGTAAGGTTTGGCTCATTTACGACGAGGTTGGGTCGTTAGGTTTGAAGGGCGTTATGAAAGACAAAATCGCACCCTTGGTGCATGATCCTTTACAGCATGAATACTGAATAGGTGTACGATTATCATATTGTCACTCTTCGACATATTTCTCTCATGCGTGCCTGAAACTGGTTTATGAAATTTTGTTCTATTAATTTAACCATCCACTCATTTTGCGGTATATCTAGCGGGAAGTTTCAAACTAAATTAGTTGGCAGAAAAAATCTTGCTTATTATAAACCCCCTGCGTACTGGAAGCTTAGACAGCTTTACATATGACTCCGGTGTCGTATAATCTGTAACGTACATACCTACAAACTGAGGTCATCGGCATAAACTAATCCGCCTTCTTGGAGAATTTTTTCTGAAGGGCAGCCTCGAGTGGCAGCAACTTGAAGCTCACCGAAATGATCATCTCAATGATAAATCTCGGGACGATAGCCATAAGAATAGACGCAGCAGTGGCCTTGGCTCCTCTATAGACATTGAGTCTGTTGCTACTGGACTCAATATCGTCAACAACTTTCTTGGCGTAAACCTCGGCCGACATTGGATGGTTCTTGGAAACCTTCTGCCTCATTTCGGTAATTGAAGCGTCAAATTCAGCACAGGCGTAGACAGAGGTCTCTGGAAAAGGTCTGTTGTCAGCAATGTTCGTCTTGACACCCCCGGTAACCACATTGAGCACTCTAACACCAAATGGCTTCATCTCCAAGTGCAAAACAGCCGCAAACTGGTGAATTGCAGCCTTGGTGGCACCGTAAATAGAACCCCATGGTAAAGGCACGTCACCCGCAACGGATCCAGTGAAGACAATGATACCTTTGGCTTCAATCAAAAGCGAGGAGAATTCACGTGTCATTCTAACAGGACCAAGAACATTGGCCTGGAAACATTGCAATGCCTGTTCGTCAGTAGCGTCGATCGCTGGGATAGTGCACGCTGGATCATTAGTAACTTGCTCCAAAACCAAAACTGGACTCTACACATACCCTGGCCGGCATTGTTGTACAACACGTCAAGTTTACCGTTAGTTTCCTTTTCCACGTATGCTTTGGCTTTTTTGACGCTTTCCAAGTCGGTAACATCACAAGTGAAGATTTTGACGCCGTACTTCTTTAACTCCTCCATTGGCTCCAATCTTCTCGCACAGGCATAGACCTGGTAGCCTCTCTTGGCCATTTCGATGGAGGCGGCGTACCCGATACCAGAGGAGGCACCGGTGATGACTGCGGTCTTTTGTTCGGGCATTAATATAGAAATTTAGTCGTGGATCGAAGAGAATAGAAAAGAAGAGTATAAAAGCACAGCTCCAAGGCTTAGCGGGGCATACATATGCTTGTGTGCGATTGCTAACTATGCAGGGAGTGGCAAAATTAAGCTTCGAGGCCAGTTGTATGGGTCCCCGTGACCCCTGCATTTTTCCTTCCTGATTCCCGCGCACATAAGGATCTGCGCTGCGAGGAAGCAGAGCCCAGGAATTAAGTTCAACTTGATTTAACACCAACACAGGAATTTTGTGGTGTAGTATACTATGGTTGCCGAAGAAGTACCTCTGTACATAATTTTATGATAAACGTGTCTTGGGTCCAATATTGTTCAGGCGCTTTCTTGGCGTGTCGGAGAGCCCCGGGTCCACCTTACTTTAGCCGTGCCGTGGTAAGTGTGTAGCTGTTACATGGTAGGAATCGATACCCTATATAAAGGGGTGGGCTTTTCCTTTTTTATCCTATATACATTTTATAGTCAGCCAGTATATTACTACTAAAAGTAGATACTCTACACCCCAGGTAGAGATATACCACAGATACTGTGTATATTATTTATTTTTGTGTTGACTCACAGTACCTGTGGTATATATAGTAGGTAATAGTGGGTATTATCAGCTAACTAAAAGAGAAGAATTTTCCTCTATCCAATATAAACAAGAAAACGATAACCGATGGCCTTGTGTACTGAGATGGATACGATACCCAAACGTCCGACTATCAGGGGTACGGATATAACGACCGACAACGCCCGTCTAGTTAAATGGCATGTTTAGTATACTACCTGTGTTTAGCATGTCTATAGTGAAAGCTCCTGGGGTACGGTATAGTCTCCGACCTTATACTTTAAATATATGTTAATTTCTCCTACTGATACCTGTGATACTCTTGGTATTTTGCTTTATTCTTTAATATTCAGTATTGTTTCAACTCATGGCCACAGTGGATTTGTTCTTTCCGGGTGTAATGTCGTAATCGGGCTTTCTAGTAGGTTGTTGTCATAAATTTATACATAATCATTGATAATATAATTTTATATCGGGTATTAGTATAATACGCTAACAAAGGTCGGACGCCGCACTTGGTGATGTTTCCCGGCGCATAGAAAGATCCAAGGTCTTTTTAACGAATAAGAAAAAAAATTCTCCCTTCAACAGATATTTATCCAAGTTGTTTCAGTGACAAAAACAGTCTTGATAGATGAGACACCTAGTGACGAAGCAAGATCAGTATTAGATGGGGCTGGAGTAAATGAGGATGCGACAGAAGAGTTTGGAGTAGCAGAGGAACTTAGAACAATTGGTGTTGAATCGGTGGATGAGCTTGGGTCTGTAGAAGAGCTTGGAGCGGCGGAAGAACCTGAGACAATAACTTCTGGATCGACAACTTCAGGGTCGACAGGAGGATTTGGAGCTCCAGAGGAACTTTGATCAACGGAAGAGCTTGAAGTAACGGGCTCTGGATCAGCAGAAGAGCTTGGAACAACAGACACTGGATCGGTAGGAGAGCTTGGAGCAGCAGAGGAACTTGGATCTGCGGAAGAACTTGAAGATAACTTCAAGGAAGAACTCAGGGATGATATTAAGGAAGAGCTTGGACACAGAGTAACAGCGGTAATCGTGGAAATAGAAAAAGTAGGAACTAACGAGGTTTGAGAAATTGTTTGAGTCTGGGTGCTGGTGGTCGTATAGCGAAAGGTACCATACTGTGGAATAAGCAAGAAGGTACCTGTCGCCGATCTCCACTTAGTGGTCAGAGTGTGGGTATAGGTGTTTGTCTGAAATAATAAGGTGCTATACGTGTAAGCTGACATCTGAACCTTATCAACCACAGTGCACCCATTGGGCTGAATGAAAGTTCTAGTTCCTGTTACCACACTTGGAGGAGGCTTTTCATTCGTACACATATCCCAGGTCATACACTTGGTGAAAGCTGGATAACCCAACGCGATACATTCTGCATTAATAGAGCCAAGGACACAGTTCAAGCCGTTAATCGGGTTCAACCAGAAAAGAGAAGACCCCAAAATAATAGTCTTGGAAGTAGCCCCACCTGAAAAGCGCAGAGTAAAGCCGATTAAGGTTTCGAAACAGTTATACCCTCTCAGAAGATCCACGCCAAGTACTACTGGATAGGTGACGGTGTCGTTATAGGAAAGGATAAAGGCACCCTGGGTAGGATTAACGGTAACACTGACAGAGGTAAGCAAACTAACAATGGCGGTTAAAAAAGAGACATCAAAATCAGTAGCTCCCAACGGATTATCATAACTGAAGTACCATTGGACAATGTACTTGTAGTTTCTAACCCCAGTTCCTAAAAGAGTGATGTCGTCGGTTGAAGCAGCATAGAATTCCGCCGTGGCCTGCCAGGAACTCGCACCCTGACCACCAGAAGTAACATAAGAATTACAGAGGTTGGATGGGACGGGGTTAGTGAGACTGGTAGAAACAGTAGTGGTACGTACAGTAGCCATGGCTACCTGAAATAGAAAGGGAACCAATAACAACGAAGAGAGCTTCATAATGGTTTTGGTGATTTTTGAAACAAGTGTCTAAACTAACTGGGGACATTGATCGTCTTATATAGCGCTCGATTTTAATCCTTTATGGGGGGTTAAGATAATCGTTTCTATTAACTCAGGGCTCAACTAGTGGATACGTAGTCTAACGCCAAGCAATTAATATTAAATTGCAAAGTGGGAGTCTTAGTCGACAGCTTTTAACATACGATTAGTTACGAACCAGGGAACCAGTCAATCCCTGTCAGGAAGGCAAATCATCTGTTGAAGGAGGTCTAGAAGCATAGGTTTAGGTTTTGAATGTTTTTAGTTTCACGATAAATTTACAATTTAGATTTCAACAGTGCTGATTTCCACGTAACCTGAAGGAATTGAAGAGATGCAAGTTTCACCTTTCTTGTGGTAATCCATTCTTCCATGATCCGTAATATTTGTCATGGTACTATCTAAACTAGAATAATTGCTATAATGGTTTCTGAAAAATGTGCAGCTGTGGGTTCTTGTGTACTGACGCAGTGGTGATGCACCATTTAGTGCATTCCCAATGTGCAACCCCTCCGCTGAGAGACACTCCTAAATATGATTTTAGGCAGTTTGAAAGTAGACTAATACCTTGTAAATCAAACTTCTATATCAAGAATAGGATAAAGTTGCCAGTTGTTAGTCATTGTTTTATGAGGATAATAGGACTCTTTGATACAGGGAATGCAATTTTGCATAAACTAGTGGACGTGCAGCATGCGCCTTCCACTGAATGGATCAATCAGATAGCCCAAAATTTAGAACCCTGGGATTGCAGAAGGCAAGTGAATGTATAAGAAATATATTGGGAAAGTGAATGAATCCGTCGCTTAACCGTTATATGAAGGCTAGCTAGCTTAATCATTCACTCACTAATCAGTTCCTGACACCTTAGCTACTTGTTTCAACATGATTGGATGACTTCAGACAGTATCTGGTTTTTTATCTTTATTTGAAATTATCACATCCATATTCACGTGCACCCATAAATGATACCAGGACGTTCTGTACAATCGGATGCATCCCCTCCGCACTAAACACCCTGTACGTTTAAGAAAAGGGGTATAACTATACATCTACTACAGTATTTGCATAGACAATGTTAACAATATTACGCTTTCGGTGTCTCTCCCTATACTCGACTCCTTTAGCGGAACCTTGGAATTACCTCAAACTTTGATAAGTATCGTCCTAAGAGGTGCAAATCTCTCGTGTAAACCCCCAGCTAGCCGTTTTGATGCACTCCTAAACGTTTATTCTCATATTAATCCCTGTTCACACCTTACTCATGAATTAGAACTTTTTTCCGGGAACGACCGGAATCTCGTTCCGTGACCGCACTAACGTAGCTTGCAACAGCACCACATTCTTGTTTACCCCTCTGCCAAAAGTTTAGACTGAGCGAACTGATTAGTTCCGCATGCTAATGAAATATAAATATATATATCTCATGGTAAGCATCGTTCATACAATTTCAGGGTTGAAAGCTTGGATCTATTTATTTATAGATGCATATCAGTCAATTTCTACGTGGTAGTTTCAATCACTAGGCAGACGCATGCAGACGTCCGAGTTCTTGCTCGGTATTAAACGTAAAGGGTAGTATCCCTGCATATTCGGTATGTTTTTGTAAATCTTTCGTGCTCTAGATCTTCGCGTCATATGAGTTCTTTTGCCAAAACAAGATGCAGCTTTTCGAGCAATGTTTTTGGAGGTATGGTAGGCGATGCTTTGCAACAGTAATTGATCTTATATACGTTGCGAAAGGCTATCACGGAAACTGAGACTGGTTTAATACAGAACAATATAGTTTTGAATTCATAGGTCATAAAAACCCTGAATCGCCCAAGTCATAATCCTTAGAAGCCACCAAGGGTAATAAACCGAGCACAGGTTGCGTTGCCATGACGTAGCCTATATGCATAAGCCCGTTTGGTATGTTTGCTATATCCAAAATTTTATAATCCGGTCCATAAAATTCTCTATTAATACCGTATGGAACACTCTATTTAGCCTGTTCAATCGGCAAGGCTACCCGTATTCTCCGTACCTCTTAGCTGGCTAGTTATCGCGTGCATAACCTGGCTCGTATATTTGTGGGGACCCTGGATATGCATGAATTTATGCATTTCTGCATTATGCCGCTGATCTTCAACTCTTCAATCTTTCCAATGACCCCAGTGCCTCGATGAACTCAGTTATACTTCCGTCATTCTTGTGCTATACTATCTGGGTGTTTAGGAAGCCCGAGTCGCCGCATGCAAAGTTGTGTGCGGATGATCGATTCCCTCCTGGAGTTAGTGTATAAAGGGAAACGAAGGTGGCGGATTATCCTCATTCTAACACGTTTTCGAAGATGGAAGAAAGTGAACCAAACATGTATAGTTTGCTGGTTATTACAGAGGTCAGTATCTCAAAGAACTCAGGGAAAGAAACCAGAACGAGGTTTTTCCTAGGCCGGGATTATTCAATAAACAAAAAATACATATGTATTGGTTGGTGTATCCTGGTCGATAATGTCATTAACTGGTGGTATCCAATTTTACCCGCAGGATATTTCACATGGATAATTGATTTTAAATTCATACTAGGCCAAAAGTCTTTTATATCTAGAACATCAATAATTTTGCACGCCCTTTCAGATTGTACCTCTCAAAATACCCATATCATGTTTCCTCATTTACAGAACTTGTAGTAAAAGTTCCATTTAACTAAACGGATGTCGTTGGCTGTTATATCTATACCCCTGATTGTCGGATATTCAGATATCGTATCCATCTCAATGTATAAGGCCGTCGACTACCCTTTTCTTGTGTGTATCAGATAGAGGAAAGTTATTCCTCTAGCTAGCTACCAGTATCCACTATTTTCCACTAAATATACCACAGCACTCATCCTCCTTAATACCTTGTCGTACCGTTTGTGACTTGAAACTCAGTACAATCGACCATGAAAACCCACACCAGAACAGATTTTTAAATTTTCATCCAATTACTTAAAAAACAAAGAATTATGAGAGTCCCCTCCCCCCATATGCCTGGATGTATCCGACTGAGCTAAGAAACATACAGCCCAAAGGTGGAAAGCGAGCCGAAAAAAATGCCAACGTGCAGCGAAAGATGAGAAATAAAGCTGATTCGTGGATAGATGAGAAGATATCGCGGAATACGGAGACAAAAATGAATAAGGAAAAGGAATAAAAGTAAATTGAGTATGCAATAAAGAAACTGGTTAGAAGGCTCGAGTAAATGGTAAAGGGTAGCAGATAAAAAGGAATGAGCGTAGAAAGCCGAATGGAAGGAGCTTGGAGTATGGGATTTAAATCTGGGCTATGGTCAGTGAAAAAGGAAAGTCACCAGACACAAGGCATACACGAAGGTCAAGCAGGAAACCCGATCACAGGAAGTACCATACATTGTCGAGGGAACCGCAATCACAAGAAACTGGAACAAAGTAAGATCAGGTCACTGGTGGAAGTATAGAATCAAAGAAAAATGCAGATAGGGGTGACTGACCAAGGAAACCTATACCATGAAAATCTGTGTACAGAACGTCATTGCTTTATAAAAAAACTTGCCAAGATTATCGTCTTATTATGAGCTCTTAACAGAAAATTATCATTTAACAAACCATATCCGAAGTTCGCTAATGGACCCGTACTTAACTTACCCACGCTGTAAATTCTCACATGAAAGTCGCTACGCTTCGCCTGCTAAATCACTATCTAGATTTCATCCAATCGCATAAGCTCCCCAGCATTTCTACTGAAATGTTTCCCTATCCGCTCCTTTCCTCACCTCTCTTGCGGGTACCTGCCCTATCATGCATCCAGTCCCAGAGTTCCCCGCCGGCCTCAAAATACTTCTCATTCCTGCTGTCATGCACAGACGGAACCAAATTGTAGATCCGCCCATTATGCTCCATTTGATACATTCCAGCACTCCCCAATAGCAAACCGTTAGAAGTCCGTCCAAAGAAAGAAAAGATAAGGTACACAATGAGTAGCAAGGCTGGGATCTTGATAATGTATGGGATAGGCAACGGGATGGCAGTAGAGAGGGAATCAGTTGTAGTTATAAGCCCAGGAGGCAGTGGTGAAGGAGGCACCACTGGCGTGACCTCCGCCTCAATCACCTCTGACTTCTTTCTCTTTGACTTGGATCTTGTCCGACCCTTCCCATTTGCCGCAACAAATGCCTTAAGTTCGGATATCAAAATACCCAATAGTTCTTTTTGCCCGCTGATGGAACCGTTCTCTACTGCATTTTTGATCCAGCTTTTGCTCGTCCACTCCACAGACGCTACTATGTATACCTTAGTGCCGTTATTCTCACCCCAGGCAAAGTAAAAGCGCGTCTGGACGCTAAAAGACCCCCCAGACGGCATGTCTGGGGTTCTGGCTGACCGCAAAACCATGATTGACGAATCAAAATCCTCCTTCTCAATTATTTCTGTGACCTCGCACTTCGTCTGCTTCGGGCCAATTGGCCCATGGAGAGGCTTCACATAGTTGTACTTACGGGTTTTCTTCCCGGATGGATCCTTCTTGAACACAGGGATCTGAGAGATATCCCTATTATTCTGTTTCTCCAAGATATTGCGGAGATTCAGCACATCATTTCCGAATAAGTATCCAAATACGGTACCAAGCGGCGCATTCAATGTTTCATTGACAATCTCAACGTCACTTGGCGCTTTGATATAGCCAAGAAATGTTGGAGCATGTCCAGTTTCCGCACCGGATGATAGTTCGCTCGCCTTAGGCTCGTCACTTGCTATACTCAATTCCTCAGTGTTACTCGAATAGTGGTAGTCTAGCTCTTCGCTCGACAAATCGGTGGGCGAGCAGAATGTCAGTGAAAGGGTTCCCGAGCGTCTGCGGGCTCTCAGACGGCGGGGGTCGCCTCTCACTGCTGATTCCTGCACCGCATTTCTCCACGTCTCGGTGAGCATGTCGGACGATGAGTCACGCGAGAGGAAGCTTGCGAATACGTACCGCTCGTGGAGCGTCTGCACCACCATCGCATTGGGAAGCATCACTGCGGTTGACTTTTTCTCGATTTGTACCACCTTCTTCAACGGAATCACCAAGTTCGTGACCCAACCGGGACTGTTTGAGTTGAAACAGAGGTGATGCGTGCTCACGTATAGCTTGCCGTGGACGAGTATTTCCTTCGACAACGCGCAGCCGTACACAGCCGTGCACTTTTCCGTCATCGGAAGTGTCTTGAACAACTGGTGAAACTCCACATCTAGCGTAGGCTCCAAAGGCGTTTCCGGCACGGACAGCGATAACTCACGCACGCTGCGGTCCGCCGACAACACCGTGCGGTTAAGGCTAAGCAGACGGCGCCTAGTTTTGAACGTGGCAAAAATTTTCGGCTTGTGGCGATTTTTTGACACCTGTGGCGACAAAGCCACGACGAAACCCGGCGTACTCTCCTCACTAGTGGCAGGAGTCAAGATCACTTTGGGGTTGGTGTCGTCACGTTTGGTGGCTTCGCTAAACGTTGCGAGAGAAGGGTCGTCGTTGCTGGACGTATTTATAGAGGATTCCTTAATAGACTGGGATTGCACGTATTGTACCATTGTGGCCTTAGTAATGGACTGGTTCTCTTCAAGAATAGTAGAGGTGGACACATCGGTGCCCCGCACGAGTGGTTTCTCACGAGGAACAATGCTGCTGGTGAGATGGTGCGCGGCAGAGATGATCAGCGACATGAAACCTTCACGTGTCTCAGTCGAGGATGTATCTAGGATTTCCGGGTGAGGCAAAGCCATGCTGGAGTAGACGGAAGGCGTGTTAATATGGGTGAAGGGCACGCCGGCGGTGTCTGCTTCGCGTGTAGGCTTCCGTTCCAAGGGTCTGATTAGCGGAAGCAGCTCTGATATATCGCTAAACAGACACGAGGGTTCGTGCTGTGGTACAAAGATATGCTTGAGAGACTTGCTGTCGGAGAGATGGATCAGGGAGTTGTGGGGGCTGAGGCGTGAGCTCTTGTCACGATGCAATTGCGACTTGGGCAGTCCAGGCTGGGACAAGTACGGCACGAGGTCATTGATGGACTGAGATCTGCGGCGTGAAAGCCTTAGGTACTTGTGTCTGAAGCCAGTACTAGAGTCAGGGGATGAGCCCATTTTGCAACAGTCAGAGGATAGTAGCTTGGTACGAAATAGGCTTTGGTTGCTGTCAGGGTTTTTCAACGCGCAGGTGCAGTCCCCAAACGGGCAAGTATACGCCCGAGGCGGAGTGCGTCTACATAGTAGGGTCTGGTAGACACTGTAGCCGTATAGCCGACTTATGACCCGTGCCGTATGAAGTCAAGTTTGTAATAACAGATAGATTGTCGAAAAAATAACGTTTCCGTTTAGTAAAAATACTCTAGGGTAATTTCTAAAGGTCGATAATCATTCTTTATTCATATTACTGCGGCGGGTCTATTTCGCAGTCTAGACTGTTGCCAGTGCTTACATAGCCCCGTAAAATGGAGCTGTGGTAAGACGCAGCACATATCACGCAGGACCTCTGCTTATCGGGGCAAAGATCCAAGCAGTCGTTGAGAATCATTTATTCCTAGTGCTGTCCAGGAGGTTTGTAAAAGCGGTGACTAGGTGTACATCTAATTAACTCGAGATACAGATTGTTCCATTAGTTTCTGCTGGTCATACCCACTGAGACCGAAAATCACTTGGCCCTTGTGCCACACTGTTCGCCCTTGGTAAACTACAGACTATATTGGTTTAGCCGTATGCTCGTGGTCATGAAGATACGCGCGGCTGCGCGGTATTAATTTTCCAGATGCCATACCCGATGCTCACGACAGCCACCAAAATGGGTTTGCCGCTGCCAAGCCCCGCGGTATGCTGCATGCAGAGTATCGAGAAGCTACATCACCCGGGGAGCTGGATACTAGTGTATGGAAACTTGTATTTACCAAATTTAACCACCCATCAAGGTTAAAGGTCCCACCTACCTGTAAACCGATCATACAATCACAGTTATAGTGTATGCTAATCCAATAACTCGTTTAGGCATGAACGAAACGTATCATGTTATATAGTAACCCGAACAGTGGCCTTTCCTATAGCCGATAATGCCCACAGCACGCAATCCATCCCACGCCTGTTTTACATAGTTTACAACTATTCCTGGTAGACCTTTTACAACTTATAATTGCAGATGGTAATCTAGCTACAGTCAAAGGTTGGCTTGGCACACTCGCCGCCTCACGATCTGGCATCCTGCTTAACGACCCTCGGCTCATCCTCGGTGGCATAATATAGATACCCTTATGACTTACTAAAACCACCTTAACCTTCTCTTTGTTATATACCTAATATGTAATTTTTTTTTCTTTTTCAATAATATTCTCTCAGTAGCTAATGGTATCCACCGTTACTAGTTTAATATTCCGCAGCGTACTCTAACCTTAGGGCGGGTATATCAAGGGAACTAGTCTCACTGCTGTTTTTTGTTAACATTAAAGAAAAATTCATGTGGAATTATTATAATAAAATTTTTCAACTACATTTCTAAGGGACAAATATTGGCTATTCTCCCTGCCAACGCCACCCCGGGGTTATCTTTGGAACCCTGAGGGATGCACATTACAGGTCGTGGGTGAATGTGATTAGAAAAGTTCTGCAGATCGCTAAACTCATCTCAGGTTCGGATCCTGGTAGTGCATTTTCACCCTATCTAGTCGACACCTAGTCATGGCACCAATGTAAGTACCTCTATATGCTCCCCCTTGATCACAACTAACGCCTCCAGCACCTCGTTTGTGCGCATAGCTCTGAACCTCGCCCTACCAGTCCGCTTCTCGGTGGATCGCAAAGCAATCCTTGATTCGGCGCGCTCGAGTACACCTCATAAAGGTACGCCTTCTTATGCCATCTTTGTGGCACAATATTAACAACCACAGATGTTCTCTTCGAGGCTATGGTGGCATCTGCCAACACCCAGCGACACCGGTCGCTCCTTCTGATCAGGCCCGGCATCCGAGTTGTGCTCTCAAACGCGGATATCATCGTCTTGTTGGCGCTATTCAAAGAGGAGCTTTTACGGTACGTTACCCGCGAGCCACTATCCAAATTGGAGGCGCTTCTTCCCCCGAAGCTGGACCTCTCCTACGACCAAAAGGACCGGGTGGTGATTCCACTCGAGAAAGACGGCTGGAAGGTGCTTTTGGTGCTCAACTACAAGTTTCTTGTACAGTACCGGGAATTCGCACTGGGAAACGTCTACAGGCCCGAGGAGTTGAATTTCAACGGCCGCGGTGGCCAGGGCCATATGTTAGTGGAGCAAAAGACATATATCGGGGGGAGTAATGCCGCCGCAACGCATATTTTGGTCGAAGACGAAGATACCATCCCCGAAGTCGGTGAGGAACACAAAAAGGGCCGATTGAAGACCACGCACCAGCATTGCCGCGTACTCGGACGTGGGGTCGAGATCCGGGTGCTCCTGCGGCCGGCCCTACGGAGAACTTAGTCTACTTGTGTGACCTAATATACGTGTATTATACTTAAATGGCACCAGCAGCCTTCAACTTAGCTTCCAATTCGCCATTGCTCTTGATAGCATCCAAGTCAGAGTTACCGCCGATGTGTTCACCGCCGATGAAAATATTTGGAACGGTTCTCTGGCCAGTGATTTCCTGTAAAGCTTCCTGTAAGTCAGCACCGTCGGCTAATTGGTCCAATTCAATGACAAAGACGTCCTTAGCGTCAAAGGATCTGAGAGTAGCCTTGGCTTTGGCGCAGTATGGACAGTAAGACTTGGAGGCAACGAAAACCTTGTGGGTCTTAATCAAGGCCTGGATCTTTTCGATGGAAGCTTTAGAAGCCATTTTATATGTTTTTGGTGTTAATCAAGAAAGGCCAAGGAAAAAGGTATGGGGCTTACCTTGTCTATATAGGATTTGGATGAGAAAAATGCTTGCTGGGGTGCTGTAAAAAGAAAAAGAGTGGCGTGCGACGCACCAGACTGTGGCGGGGTCTCTCATTACTAATCCTAAGGGATCGAGCTATAAGATTTGTGTCGTCCAGCGAGTTAATTAATGAAATTTCGTGCCTGGGAGATGAGAAAGTATAGGTTAAGAGCCTGTAGTAGATTAACTAGTAAAGTCCTGGTAAACTTAAACGAGTTTTCATATTTAAGCCATTATGGAGACATTTTCAATCACACGCTATGTAAACAGATACAAGGCATTCATTAAACCATATTTCAATGTGCCCACAAAGGCACTTCCCGAAAGGGTATACCCCGTATGATCCATATAGCCATTAGGCCATTGTTATGACATTCTCAGATACTTGATTATTATACAGCTAATATACAAACGACTTGCGCTTAAAACTTCCTCTTCTTCTCTTGCATCTTCTTGTAGTGCGCTCTTCTGCCGCTGGTCTTGGCGGCCTGGATCTCGGTGTATTTTCTCTTCATAAAGTTACGGGTGTCGTCGTCCTTCAAGATCTCGTCCACCATGCTGGTACCTCTCTGTCTCTTGTTAATTCTGGCACTGTAGTACTCAGTATTGCCCTCGATGATGGTTCCCATCTGGAAGAACTCTGGGATTTTCCACTTGTCCTTCTTGTAGTGACGTTTCGGGTCGAGCGCGGCACGCTGCTGGATCAACTGAAGGTCGCGTCTGAGCTGTGGGGTCAAGCTTGTCTTTGGCATGTCAAACCATTTAGAGCCAGCGTTGGTAGCTTCAGACGCTTTGGCAGTAGCCTTGACGACAATCGGGTCGTTAATGCGAATGACCTTGGTAATGGTCTTGGTGGAAATCACAGAAGTGCTGACCTTGGTCGGCTTCAACAACTCGGAGTGCAACTTCGGCAAGGTGGCCGCGATTTTCTGGATCTTTTTGAATTCATCCTGGTCATCTTCGGAATTCATCTTGGTGCTGTTCTGGGCCTTAATTTCCTGGTTCAAATCGGTAAAGAGATCGTCTAAGGAAATGGACTCTGCGATATCCGACTCCGCGGAGGAGGTTCTGTATTCATCGGTCTGGGTGACGTCTGTGTGTGAATCGGAGTCAGAGACCACAGGGACTCGGACGGAGGTGCGCTTAGCCATGATGGGTAGTGACAAACGCTGCGTGTGGTATAGGAATGTAAACAGGGCTGATATATGCAAAGTGCTAATAAAAATTTTCAAATAAGGTGCAATTTATTTTTCTTTCTTTTGTGCAGGTACGTTGCTTATGTCAGCAGAGATAGTAGGGCCCCCGGGGAAATAGCGTAACATGTTTGCAATAAGTTCAAAAGGCAAGTATAATTATAAATCAAAAATACTGGGGTTGGAATTTTGACATATATCAAGTTAGAGGCTAACGTGGATTTAGTCCTCCGGTTGTATTCATCTTGGGGCTCGTTGCTGCACTCCCCGGTTTGACCACGCTCGAAACCTCAACCATTTTGCTTTTTCCAAAACGAAAACAAATGCGCGACTACAGTTCTTCATTCTAAGTGCTCATCTTTTTTATCCATTTACACCTATTTAATACCCCCCTTTCATACACACATAGCACGCAATGCCCGCGATAACAGTGGAACAGAAACCCGAAGAGACCTCCGAGGTGATTAACGACGTGGTCTTTTTGGCCACCTACGCCGACACAGACTCTGACGACGAGAGCGGAGAATTCAAGGAGTTTGATGACGAGGGCACCTACGGAATCGTCCGCAAAGATCCTGACACCCTGGCAGGCTCCAAGGAGTTGCACCCGTGCCAGTGGTCCACGTGCCGCTACACGTTCCCCGAGCTCGACCTTCTCGTGCACCACGTCATCATCCACCACATCGGCACCAGACAGTCGCAGTACACATGTCAGTGGCGCAACTGTAACCGTCTCGGGATGCCGCAGCCGTCACGGTTTGCCCTCGTCTCGCATATCCGCTCACACACGGGGGAAAAGCCGTTCTGGTGCTTGATTCCTGAGTGCTTGAAGAGTTTCACCCGAAGCGACGCCTTGGCTAAGCACGTACGCACGGTACACGACGTAAGCAGTACGGAGGTGGTTGACGCTAGCAGCCCCTGGTGGTGGGACGAAGACATCTGCAAAAGCACCAGAGCGAAGCGCGAAAAGGAAAGCGGAGTTGACACACGCGCGCGTGAATTTAATGCGAAGTTCAAGTTTGACCGCCTTTTCTACGAAAAGCTCCGCACAAAGCTGCAGCGCCGTTCCGAGCTGGCGGAAACGCCGTTTGCGCCTGCGTTGGCCCGGGCTACGTCTGACTTTGAGTTGTCCAGGGTCTATGTCAGAGATTGTATACCCACTGACGACGAAATCAACGGGCTCCACAACTTGGATGAACTCAAGTCATTGGCACACACGCTACTGGAGATGTTGGACCACGTGAGAAGCACAGAGTTAGCGTTAGGGGACGAATACGCCAAGTTGTCGTATAAGAAACGCAAGTTGTGGGAGGGAAAAAATCTTCTAGTCGATGCCCTTCTCGAGAAACAGTCTACGCCCATTTAACTCTGTGTATACGAATGCCCCGTGGGTGTTCCCGGTGGATCTTAACCCGGAAAGTAAAATTATCTAGTAACAAGTCTGGTACATTATGTGAGTCAAATGTAGCCAGATTAAAATCAACCGACATACTAAAGCTTTGTTATTACGCTTTAAGCAAGAGTAGCAATAAATTGAGATGTTGAATTTACTTGTAACAGACCATTAGATATGGCGACATAAAGTTTGATTTTAAAGCTGCACGCTCGGAGACAGATTATGTAAGTTCAGCCCCGGGGTTCAAACTCGGTGCCGGCAGGCGCAAGTTTTTCCGATGTAACAATGTTTTTCCACCGAGCGTCGTATCTTCCGGGTCTCGGTTTATTGCTAATAGTCACCGTGCGCTGCTAATGCTATAACTTCGCTTCTAAAGCTATGTGTGCCTCAAATGTGTCATTATCCATGTATATAGTGACCTGGATCCCAAAACATAGTGATATCTCTGACGGTAGTCTTGGAATACCGACAATCTCTACCAGACGAGCACGGATCAACCGTAAAAGGCGGGAAAAAGCTGCATGCTGTCGTAAGCCTTTTTTTTTCTCGCGCAAAATAGGAAATTAAACTAAATCTCTTACTCTGCCTTCTTCCTTTCATTCCTTATAGTCATTCATGTACATATCTGCTTACTCTCGTGAGCCAAGAGCTCAGCAAGGCCCCTCGAGCAGGTTTAACACCAAGGCCAGGGAAGCGGTCTACTCACACCTTCAAAAGACCACCAGCATCATACCCATCACCAGCCAGTCTGACAACCAATCCCTCTACACATCCCTATCTCGATGTTCTACCCAATCATCCTCCAATTCATCCTCCCAGTCATGCTTCTCTGGTAACTCGGTGGAAATTGCCGCGGGTATTTTATCCGGCGATGGGAGCGCTTACTCCCAAGCGTTAGTTTTATCCTTAGAACAAGTATTAAGGGATATTGAATCCATGAATTCCATTTATCCGCAAAGATGTCTTGGGATAGATATTCCTGCGTCCCCTTTGGACTCTCCGTTTCCTGATTGGGACTTGAATCTCCAGCGTACACAGCTCTTTGTCAGCGCTTTGCCGGCTCAGTGGCAAGGCCAAACTCCCCTTATTCAATCTAAGGTATACACCAAGGAATCGGGAACAAGACACCACCGCCGATTCCAGCTCATCTTGGTTCCGTACCAAATCACTGACCACGAGCTCATCCAACTCTTTGCGCTGTCCAGGCTCTATTCAGAGCACAAGTTGGATACGCAGTTTAAGCACCATGTCGCAGAGGTGTCCGTGAAGAAATCGCGCTTACTCCAGCTCTCCCAAAGAGCTAAAAACCTGCCTACCTCTGCGTCACTCGATATACCTCTCAGTTTTGAGTTAAAATGTATCGCCTTGCGGAACTATGTGATTAACTTGGGTTGTGCAGCGCAAACTTCCATTGAATTCAAACACGCCTGTAAGGTGATCAAACAAGATCGCTACGCCCAAATGTGTCACGCAGATCCAAGCACCACTAACCACGAAGCAAACCTTACCAAGGAGGAAAAGAAGGTATTGTGGAACACGATAAGAACGGATGTGTTTCAAAGAGCTGGTTTTGATGGAGAGTAAGACGAACTGTGCTTATCAGTTTAAACATGACCATAAAGAGTTTACGTTGCAATGAATTTTACGCCTTCTGATACGTGTAGTTTGTAAAATGAGTGTAAAGGAAGCGTCCAAGATAAACGGTTTGATTTGTCGTTGGTTTATTCTACCGATAGAGGGGATTCTTGAATATTGGGTATTAAATTACCATTCTACATTAAACAGTATTTTTTTTTTAAACTTGGGTATTTGCTGTGCCATTGTGCTAGGATTACTTGTTGGGCATCTAGTTTGGTGCTTATCAATCGTTTTAGTGTGCGTTTCCTATGTCTACACCTGTTTTCAAGTATGATGGTTGTTTAATGATTCCAGTGATTCAAAACATGGCTCTGGGATAACATACCGCTCACCAACGGGTCCATCGCTGCATAATTTCAACATATTTTAAAACACCTTAGGTATTGCTCCATCGATGCTTTCCCATTACTCATCTGCAGACTTCCATCTCCTTCTTACATCGTATACAGATATCTTATAGCATGCTTATTAAATCAAAGGTCCACCAAGTGGAGGGATGTACAATTCTCTAGGGGGAGAAGGCGCGCCTAGTACTCAGAGTCCAATCTAGCGGCCGGGTTGGACTCAATAAAGTCCAAGGTGACCTTGTGGCCTAACAACTCTCTGATGTTGTTACAGTCGTACTTGATCATGGTTGGTCTTTCCAACGACAACCCCCAGCCCAAGACTCTCAAGTCCTTTGGCAAGCCCATACTTTCCAACATCTCCGGTCTGAACATACCAGAGTTACCGATCTCCACCAACTTGCCCAACCCCTCGTGCCACGAGTAGATTTCCAACGATGGCTCGGTGTATGGGTTGTACGTTGGCTTGAAGGCCAAATTCTTGACACCCATCTTCTCAAAGAAAGACTTCATGAAAGCGATCAAGTCACCCAAGGTCAAGTTGTAGTCGGCAAGCACACCTTCAACCTGATGGAACTCAGCCAAGTGGGTGGCGTCAACCGCTTCGTTTCTGAAGACCCTGTCGATAGAGAAGAGTCTAGCCGGCTTTGGGTCCTTGGCCAATTGGTGCAACATGGCAGCGGAAGTGGCGGTGGTGTGGGTTCTCAAGACCATTCTCAAGGATTCATCCTCCTTCCAGGGGTATCTGTACCCGATAGACCCGAAAGCACCCTCCTGGTGAACTTTCTTGATGTTGTTCCAGTAGGTTTCGTCTTCTGGCTTCTTGGCAGTTAACGGATCCTTCAAGTAGAAAGTGTCCTGTAAATCTCTGGCTGGATGCTGTTGTGGCACGTAAAGGGTGTCGAAGTTCCAGAATCCGGTCTCGACGTACTGGTTGGATGGCATTTCGGTGAAACCCATAGAGAAGAAGATCTGTCTAAACTCCTCTCTGACCTTATTTAACGGGTGCAAGGCACCGGAATGTGGAGCCACACCCTCGGAGTTGAAGTTATATGGCTTGAAGGTGGCGGTCTTCCACTTACCGTTGGCAAGCATGTCGCTGGTGATGTCGGTCTCAACCTGGGCAATAGTCAAGGCAAACTCGGCACCCTTCTGGATCTCGTAGGAGAGGATCTTGGTCAAGGAGATCAACTTTCTCTTTTTCAAGTCGGCAAGCTCCTTTTTATCAGCCAAAGTGCCGTTTTCCTTGATGCTCCTCAACAAACCAGCAGTGCTGTCCTCTGGTAAATCAGCGACGTTGGACAAAAGAACGTCACCATCCTTCTTGATCCAACCATTTTTGAACGCTTTACCCTGACCCAATTTACCGGCTGGGCCCAAGACCTTGGCAACTTCGCTGATCTTCAATCCCTCCAAGTGCTTGGTCACTTCGGCCAATAATCTGAATTCGTGAGAACCCTCAGAAACAATCTCCTCACCTTCACTGGTCAACTTCCACAACTCCCTTTCGATAATGGAGAAGGTGATCATGGACTTGGCCACAAGGGAGTTAAGGGCAGCTTGCAAGACTTGCGACTCCACGTCTGGGAACACTGCGTCGGAGTGTTCGATGGTACCATTGTTGGTTTCAACGGCCTGCAACACACGTAATTGTAAGTCAGACATCTTTGCTGTGTGAAATATGTTTACCGAGAGACTTTTATACAAGTCTTTGGGGGCCGTGGCTTCAAGTAAAAACGGCAGGTCGGAACTGTACCTATCGCTACGCAAAAGATGGCTCAACTGTTCGTTCTTCGAGTCTGAAAAATTAGATGACTAAGGGGTTACCCGGTGAGCGAATGCACGACCCTAAGGGTGGAAGTGAAACGCCAAAGTATACGATTATCAGGATAAGAAGGGTATTATTTGCATACTAAATTGAAGAAAAAAAAGTTAGTGTGTATTATGAGATATTTCTACGCAGTAGGCATG
>NW_017566855.1:202630-262470 GCF_001661335.1 Babjeviella inositovora NRRL Y-12698 | reverse complement strand
ATGTGCTTCTTAATCTACTGTGGTATTGGTGTGGTGAGCAGGCAGGTCTTTCAATTTCTCAAATACATTGAAGGAAAATTTTCTAAGAGTTAATCACTGCTGGTAAGAGGCCGAGAGGGACGAGTAGGAGCTCTTTCGGATGGTAAAATCTAGTTAGTTACAGTCTTCCTTGTGGTGGGCAACATATAATCATTAATGGCGCTTTGGATTAATCGGTGTAATAAGGTGGCCTCCGCATCATTCTCGAAGCTGATGTGCAACCTCGGAGGTTTAGCGGCAATACAGCGGCAATTTGCTAATGGATATTACCGGTTATTAATTCGACTAATTGGATATTGTTTATTATGCAAAATTGTATCACAGTACTGGGTTATCCCTATTTATTGCTTTTACAGAATTAATTTCTCTACAAGGTGTTACCACGCAGGTTGAGGTTATATATATTTTCATCAAAGCCCAAACATAAGACAGAGCCCCAAATCTGGGATAGCACCCTGACTCACTAGTTTCAGAGCTCTTATAATTGAAAGTGGGATCTGGCGTTTCTTGCTGGGTGGCATGATAGTTTCCAGGCCAGTAACCCATCCTTAAACTTAGGAAGAACAGTATTCAATCCTTATGTAATATACGACGCTCTTGGACCTTTTGTGCGTTATTGGAAAGCTCCTAATATGATACTTATGGAATATCCGCTTATTTTACATTTAGCTCCAAATCTCTCTTCATGCAATACATTAGCCTCTCAGCTTATCGTAAGAACTCAAATCTAGCCATGTATAATATTCGATCCAGCGGCATCCTAGATAACCTTACAACTTTGCGCCGACAACAAAGTTTGTGCCCTGCACAACAGACTTGCCCACACCGGCCGCAGCAATCTTCAACAATTCCCGCTCCTGGGAGGTGACGCCTTTTAACACGCTGGCGTCGACGCTTTCGGCGCTACCATCTCTGGCTAAACGCACTGGAAGAGCAAAGTAGTCGACCCCGTATGTCTGGGAGACCTGCTTACCACCCTCAATACCCGGCAAGTAGACATAAGCGGCATCAGTGAAACTTCTGGAGCGGGTGACGGACTTGCCGCTCTTGGCCTGGATGATCAACTCAGCAAAACGGTAGCCAGCGTGGGCCATAGACAAGGTGGCAGAGCCAGCACCGTTCTTGGCCTGAACCACTTCGTCCCCACCAAACTGCACGCGGTGGATATACTTCTTCAACGTCTCTTGGGGCAATTTCGCAATCTGGGAAGCGTGCTTGGACGACTTGGATAACAAGGGTACAATAGTGTCCCCAGAGTGGCCACCCACAATGGCAACTTCGCCTCTCAAGACTTCTGGGTCCTTGGCACCAATCAACTCCGCCAAAAAGGTCTCGGCTCTGACGGAGTCCAAGGTGGTGACACCGAACAACTTCTTGGGGTCAAATACACCATGCTTTTTCAACTCTTCCGCCGCAATCGGTACGGTGGCATTCACCGGGTTAGAGATTATGCACACAACGGCCCGTGGGCAGTGCTTGGCAACACCGGCAACTAGAGATCTCACGATCCCGGCATTGATCTTGAACAAGTCGTCTCTAGTCATGCCAGGCTTTCTCGGCACTCCGGCCGGGATGATCACCACCTCACATCCGGTTAAGGCGCTGCCCAAGGCCTCCAAGTCATCCCTAGAGGCGGGAGCGTAGCCCTTAACGATGGCAGGGGTGCTTATGTGCGATAAATCGGCCGCAACACCGGCGGAATTGGCAATATCATACAACGACAACTCGGAAACAAGTGGGTTCAACTTCAACAAGAGGGATAATGGCTGGCCGATCCCGCCGGCAGCGCCACAAACAGCAACTTTAACCATAATGTGTGTATAGATTATAAAAGTATGTAGTTTCAAGAGAGAATGGTGTGTATAATCTCTATAAAGGAGAGAGAAGGTGAAAGTGGGGTCAAAGGACTTTTATAGGCAATGTAGCGGGGCAGAGTGCGGAGACGGGTTTAACCAATGCCATCACATGCAATAGGAGTGGCTGCCGCCTTATACCAATGTATCCTGTGTAAGACGCTCCCCTCACGGACGTTTCGGCATGTGAAAAATAAGAAAAAGGAATTCCTGATCCAGCCGAGAATCGAACTCGGAGCCTTTTCGGCACATACACGGTTGATAACAGCCGCTAGAATGTAAACGAAACGTAATAACCGTTATACCACTAGACCGTAGGACTTATGGGAAGAAAAATTGTATTTTGCCAAGGAGGCGAAACATAAGATTTGTAGTGTAGGTAAAGGCTTTTACCAAGAAAGCTAAAATGAGGCAGTACTATGGTATTTGAATTTAGCCTCTAATTAACTACAATTCCGACAAGTAATTTACGTCTATAAGAGTGCACAATATTGTTGGGTGAGCTTCAAACAGCCTGAAATCTTCCATATTGCCAACACAGTTGGTGAGACATTAAAAGGATCGTTATCTTAAAGTGACAGTATTGGTTAACTAGCTCTACTATAGCTTTTGATTGGTGAGCTCTAATTTATATAATACCCATTGGCTCATCGCTATAACACATACAGATTATGGTATTGGTGGATCTTATACCAAGTACCTACGAAGCTTGTTTATATAGATTCCAATTTTACTACGAAGGAGAAAGAGTTTTGGAGAATCAATCGTTCACAGTACCAGTATGTGTAAGAAAATTTAGTGGATACCACTGTTGAAGCTGAGGTAATTAGGTTGAGCTAGATGGTATGACATGAGAAAGTTGAAATGTACATCCGACATTTATAATACAGGTGTCAACACCATGACAATGCTCGGCTCCAAGACAGCACTTGTTCTTAGTCTTAGCTATACCTCTTAATAAATCAACCTTAATTTTATATGATATCAGATCTTAACTTTAAAATATACTATACTCTCCATATATTACCATGTTTCTTCCGCCCCAATCCATAATCGCATCAAGTGCCAATCTAGCTAGTTTCTTCATTATTGTTCTCTTTATCCACCTTGCCCAACTTTGGCCAATACATTATGGATCGATACAATTCACTGATTGAGGGTTATATTCGATGCAATATCAGCTTTCAGTCTATTAAATGTCTATCACTATCGGTTCGTTTAGTTTCGTTTCTTTTGAGGCCCACTCTTGGCGACTCTCAGCATCATATCTCTATACTCGTCCTCAAATGACAACGGGGCAAGGTAGAATGAATCCTTGACGTAAAAGTACTTTACCACCGGCCAGTTGAGCACCCATCCAACCAACCCGTACTGTCTCGCCAAACAGGCAATAATAAAGTATACCGCACCTACACAGGCGCCGACAGATACTCCTACAGCCACTTGTTCCACGGTGTGATACCAAAGATACACTCTGCTGGAAACGACCCCGACGGTCGTCCCGAATAAAGTCAAACACCCAGCAACCTTCTTGTGTGTGTTCAATCCTTTCCACTGGTAACAGATAGTTAAGGCCCAGAAAATCATGAAGTAACCCATAAATTGTGAGTGAGCGCTTGGCATCCCGTAACTCAAACTATTAAAGATCGTCTGTGGCGGAGCGTTGGCGTCAATGCGACCTTTGCCGAAGTTCTCGTGAAACGCGGGACGCGGCTGGCGGAAGACCTTCTTCAAGACATGATTGAAGAGTTCATTGATGATGTGGCCCCCAACAATAACCACCGGCTGGATTTCACGCGTGAGCAAGAACCACGAGAGATAAAACACCATGACAAAGATGGGGAGAAGCGTGAAGAAAACCGATACGAGCCCAAGGATGTCATTAGGGTCATAGAGCACGTGAGTGTGGTCAAAGGCAATGGGATTGTAGTCAGACATTATACAGCAAAATCTAAACCCTCTTAAAGATCTTATGTTGTAGTTCACTCTTGTCGGATACAAGACAGATTTCGAGTTGAATCACAGATTGCCAGGTCTCCTGTACGGTGATATCGAGGTTTTTCAGTACCTGTGCAAACCATAGGAGGACCTAAAGTACAGAATTCGATAAATTGATAAGCAGACGGTCGCGGAGTAGAATATCACAGTATCATATTTTTGTAGCTGAAATTAAAATCCGTAGATCTCTTGATTCTATTATCTGTTATTATGTGAAAAATGTATATTGTCCGTTGGAGTCACGTTATGTGTGTCAACTGTACTGTAGGATAACCCGGACTCTTGAAATTGGGGGTCAAAGCTAAAGCGGAAATGATGTGCTTCAAGTTCATTAAAATATTGCTGTGATCATATATTTTTGTAGCTGGATGTAAATTAGTGAAACATGTACAGAGCAGTCAACTGGGCTTACCGGGGATAGCGCCAAGTTTATTTCAGACTGAGGGGTGCAGGCAAAGGCTAGATCGCTTCTTTGAGATTTCTCAGGGAATGTTTATGAATTACACCATACGGTCAAAGATTATATGAGATAATAGAAGATCAAGAGATCCATAGTAGGCAAGACTAGGGTGTATGGTGCTAAACTTTAACGGAGAAAGTCAGATTAAGTTCAAAGCTTACGGGAGGGTTTTTCTGAAATCGGTGAAAACTGTTGACGATGAGTTCATCCCCCTAGAGCCAGATGTATTTACCAGTTTAAAGTTTTCAAAGATGAAAGAAACAATTCAGGATTAAATAATTAGATGTAATTAACCTAGGTATTGCATGGGATTAGTACATAATTTCGAAACATTATGTCTTACGGAGGAACTCGCAGATCTTGTGGTACGACCATGTCTTCGCATAAAAGTGGTAGTTGTGAGTATAAAACATAAACTCATCATGCCAACCATTAGGCTCTATACTCACATCAGACTCCTTAATCTTGGCAACCCTGGTGAATGCAAGGATGTCATCAATAGGAACCTCTTTTTCACCAGCAATCACCAAAAGCTTCTCCGGGAAGACACCATCCCAATCTGATGGCTCGGAGTACAATGGACTGAGAGGCAATGTCTTTCTAAGTTTTTCATCGGGGTGGTACATTTTAGCCACTAGTACCAGGGTATTGAAGGAAAGAATATCGCTCTTCGCATTAGTCACGAATGACCCTTTCAATTTAGGCACTAAACACGTGGCGGGTGACACAAGGATAGCAGCTTGGGGCTTATACTCGGGTGGGATGGTGGTGATTATCGCTTCAATTGGAGTTTTGATATGTTTCATCAACACGATAGCCAAATTCCCACCGGCTGAATCACCTAAAATGGTGATGTTTGTGTTACCTTCCTTAACTGCCAATTGGTTGTAAATGTACGCAGTTTGGTTTAAAGCGACAGGATACTTGGCCTCAGGAGTAATGGAGTAGTCAACAAGTAGGATGGATAACCTGTCATTGAGCAAGCCACGGTATATGTAGGTTAACGCCTTCACCTGACTGTCGAATGTTGGGAAAAAGAAGCCACCCCCATGTAAGTAAAAGATAATCGGGTCAGATGGCTTCCTGTCTGGAGCTTCCACAATCCACGTTGCATGGCCCAAACCGTTATTCAGGTATGGTTTCCCATAGTTTGGAAGAGGGCGATACCCCCTCTCATGCTCAATGGCTTTCTTCGCCTTAGCCAAGGTGTTTGGAAGGGTATTCCACCGCTCAGAGGCCAGAAATAAGTCGTAAGGTTTTGCATAGTTCAGAGCATGGTTGACTAAAACACACCTGAGCAAGGTTCTGACATCCAAACAGCGAATGTTTGAGCCCACTGTGAAGTGAAACGCCAACTGTTGAACAATCTTTGGGAAAAGAAGAAGGCATGAAGCGATAAATTTCAAACTAAGCATTGGGGGTAAGTGGTAGGTGGATGGCGCGCGAAAAAGTATATCTGAACAAAAGAAGCTAAGATGAGGGGATGTTTAAGTATTGGGGCCATCCGTAATTGTATGTATTTCAGGGGCGCTCGGAGTTGGCATGTGGTATAAACTATGGCATTCATGCGCCTAACAGACGCAAATCTCTAAAGGAGACGCAAGTAGAATGGCATGTAAGTATACTGGTTTACATCGCCGCCGAGGACTCATACCCCCTTAGACGAGCATGGTTATAGAGAGGTAATAACAGTTTTAACAGTATCCTTTGGAAAGACTGTCCCAATGTTGCCAGTCTACACTCTCAACTATAACCCCAGCGCTTAGAGTATGATTCATACTCTGGTCCAATGTGTGTTCATTTCTATCTAGGGAACAACTGGTTTGGAACTCAAGCTTATAACATGAATTGTCGAAAGTATTTTTTTTTCTCCTATAATAATCGTCATAAAAAAGTTGTATATGTATCAGACTTGAAATATGGAATAATGAAAACGGCATATATATATATATTATTTAAAAAGTTTACCTCATCCACGTTACATTAACTTGGACAATCTGGTATACAGATAAGGACGGCGTAGGCTCACGCGACTAAAAATTACAGCTCAATGCGCCAATTTAGTCCCCTTATATCACTCAATTAAACCCCCTTCAAATTCATCGAGTTTAGGTGCCACACCACCAATTATTTCTCTTTTTACAATTCTTTTGAAGATCCCACTTCCACCTATTCCACTGCTTTCAGCCAGCTCACGCCCGTTCCTGGGCATGATTCCTGCATACCGGCAAGACTTACCCGGCCACACCGCCATTCACCTTTGTTCAAACCCTGTATAACCATCACTGATACAACATATAACGATGAAATTGATTGAACCTGATTTAAATAACCTGCTTCAATTTCTTAAAAAAACTGTTGTTTACCCACCTTTCCAAAGACTTTAGTCACCGGTTCGCGGTGCTCCCTGTGCACTAACTAATTCACACATGCACTTTTCTTTTTAGCAAAACAAAAAAGCCAGAGCAGCGCATATGAACACATACCACCGCTTCTTCTTTTACACCATTGTACACGGGACCAGCGATGAACATTTCCCAGATCCTCGAAAACACATTTAATCCGACCCAGCGAGCGGAGGCGGAGGCTCAGTTGGAGGCGGCGGCGAAGGACCACTTTGTGGCGTATCTCGGTCTGCTCACCGAGTGCTTGGCCACTGCGACACAGCGCACGGACGTCAGAATGCTTGCGGCACTCTGTCTCAAGAACCAGCTCACGGCAAAGGATGTCGTGACGCAGCAGGCGTATACGGAGCGCTGGATCGCGTTGGACACGGGCGCAAAACAGCAAATCAAAGAGACGGCGTTGGGCGCTCTCTTGGCGCCAGAGACGCCGGTGGCGAACGCGGCGGCATCACTTGTCGCAGCTATCGCCGCGATCGAGCTCCCACGCACCGAATGGCCAGAGCTCATCCCGATGATTGTTGAAAATACCAAGACCGAACAGCCGGTCAATGTCAAGCGTGCATCGCTCCTCACGATTGGGTACATCTGCGAGGCTGCGGACCCAAGCGACCCCGGAATTGCCGCACAGGCGAATGGGATCTTGATTGCAATCGTGCAAGGCGCACAGGCGCTGGAACCGTCGCGCGTGGTGCGTCTCACCGCGCTCAATGCGCTTGTTAACTCGTTGGAATTCATCCGGCTGAACTTCGAGAAGGAGGGCGAGCGCAACTACATTATGCAGGTGGTGTGCGAGGCCACACAGGCTGAGGATACAGATATCCAGGAGAGTGCGTTTGGCGCGTTGGCGCGCATCATGGCGCTCTACTACGTGTACATGCGCGTGTACATGGAGAAGGCGCTTTATGGGCTCACCGTCAGCGGGATGCAGTCCACGGATGAGAAAGTGGCGTGCATGGCAGTGGAGTTTTGGTCGACAGTGTGCGAGGTCGAGCTCGACCTCACGTTCCAGGTCCAGGACTATGGCGCTGCGGACTATGACAACTACAACTTCGCACTTGTGGCCATCCAGGACGTGTTGCCGACGATGTTGGCGTTGCTCACTCGCCAAAACGACGATGCTGAGGACGACGATTGGTCGGTAGCCATGGCTGCGGGGGCGTGTTTGCAGTTGTTCGCGCAGAACACCGGCAACTATGTGGTGCAGCCAGCGCTCGCGTTCGTCGAGTCTAAGATCCAGGCGCAGGAATGGCGCGACCGCGAGGCCGCCGTCATGGCATTTGGCTCTATCTTGGACGGCCCGGACCACGAACAGTTGAAGACGTTGATCACCCAGGCTCTTCCACCCATCTTGAGCCTCATCAGCGACCCGGTCTTGCAGGTCAAGGAGACCGTCGCGTGGTGTCTCGGCCGCATTGCTGACCTCGTGGTGGACGCGATCGACGTCCAGACTCACCTTCCGCACTTGATGACCGCGTTGGTTCAAGGCATGCAAGACCACCCGAAGGTGTCTACCAACTGCTGCTGGACGCTAATGAACCTCTTAGAGCAGCTCCAGCCGGAGGGTGCCCAAGAGGAGACTGGTGTCTTGTCGCAGTACTACGAAACCTGTGTCCAGGTGCTTGTCACTGTGTCTGGCCGTGCCGACAACGAGCATGCCGCCAGAGCATCCGCGTACGAGGCCCTCTCCGCGTTTGTATTGTACGCCGCGAACGACACTACCCAGATCGTCAACGGTGTGGCCACCGAGGCGTTGAGCCGCTTGGAGGCTACTATTGCCATGGTCGCGTCCGTGTCGTCTATTGACGACAAGCGCAACTTGGAAGAGTTGCAGACGAATATTTTGGCGCTCCTTACCAACGTCATCAGACGGGTTGATCAAGGCGTCGTGCCAGTCGCGGACCAGCTCATGACGCTCTTCTTGAAATTGTTGGCGACGGAAGAGCAGAAACAGCAAGGCGAGACGTCGCTCGTTGAGGAAGATGTTTTCTTGGCTCTCTCCGCGCTCGCCAGCGCCACTGGTGCGGGCTTCGCTAAGTACTTTGACGCATTTTTACCGTATCTCACGCGCGCGTTGGAGAATACTGAGGTTCCGACCTGCAACACCGCCGTGCGTTTGGTCGCGGACGTGTCTAGCTCCATGGGTGAAGCGATCTTGCCATATGTGGGTGGTTTGATGAACATTTTAGGCGCCAATTTGAGTAACGTTACTGTCAGACGCGAGTTAAGACCAATTATCTTATCGTGTTTTGGTGACGTTGCCACCTCCATCGGCACTCATTTCACGCCGTACTTGGAGGTTGTGATGAACATCTGCCACCAGGCCGGCGCCATGGAGCCGGAAGATGCCTCCCCCGAGACTATTGACTATGTTTACACCGTTCGTGAGGCCGTTTTGGACGCCTACGTCGGGGTAGTTGCGGGACTTGCGGACCAGGCTGAGGCGCTCTCACACTACATGGCCAATATCTTTGGCTTTTTGGAGAGCTTAGCCAAGGACGCGAGTCTTATGACCACTGACAACGTCGCACGCTCTGTGGTGGGTTTGATTGGTGACTTAGCGGTCATGTACCCGGACGGTAGGATCAAACAGGCGTATGCTCAAGAATGGGTTTCTGAAGTGATCAGAAAGACGAGGAGCAACCCGCAGTTTTACCAGGCGACGAGGGACACTGCAAGATGGGCTAGGGAGCAGCAAAAGAAGCAGCTTCTGATGTAAGCATCGTTACGCCAACAACGATGGATGTTTTCGTCTTGAATAGTTCCATCATCTGTCGAGACATCTCATGGTTTAAGGCAGGTTCTCAAACCTCCAACTAAGGCATCTGAAGGTCACTTCCACATCACCTGACGATATCTATGTGCATATTTTCTATTTTTCAGTCATTTTACCTCTTTTTCTTCCCTCCTCTCTCTCTCTCTCTCTCTCTCTCTCTCTCTCTCTCTCTCTCTCTCTCTCTCTCTCTCTCTCTCTCTCTCTCTCTCTCTCTCTCTTTTGTTTGTTCCTCCGAACACTCTTTCTATGCATATCTCTTTAATGAACTTTTTATTATTTTACTTCATTTCTCGGAACCTTATATATTTCTCGTGTCAATATGGACAGTACGCTTCAACGGACGAGAAAACATTATGTTTAATCGTCGTGTAAGGTATATTTACTGGTGCTTTACAATGAAACTTGAGGCCTGATCAACCTAACTTGCCAACCGCAATAGCTTGAGTGATAAAACAAAATTGTTTGTATCTCGATATAAGCTAAAATTCTATAGTGAGGTACATCCAAAGCAGTTTATTATTACCCAGAAATCTGTTCCTAAGCGAAGTGGGATAGAGTAATATGTGATTCAATGTAATCTTGGCCCATTGGTTGACTTCACGTTGCAAGGAAGGCAGACCTCGTACTAACAGCAAAACTCTGGTGTATTACTAAAATTCGAATTGAAAATTAGAACCAAGTTGATTTCAAAGACATTCAGTTATGTCCTTTAAAACCCCGAGATCGATAATAGCATTACAGAAACCGTTAAAATCCGGTATTAAGAACCAGATCATTTCAACTTCAGAAGGACCCTTTCGGGGGTATTCTAAACTGGTTTTAACCATCTCCGACGCTAAAATACGTTAGTACCTGTTAGACAAGTATCTTAAGGGGTGGCACTGTAAGCATGTTGAATCGTTCTGAACGCAAGTAACTTCGAATCAAGTTTTTTTTATCCTTCGAAATGCTACGAGCCCCTTTTGTCCAGATACCAAGCTGAAGTAGTCACTAAACAGAAACTATTCTGTTCATCCTACGTCTACCAGGCATTGACGTAGTAACGCTTCCCGAGTCGCATAGGGGTTCATTACGAATCTCACTTGTTACTCCACTTCCTTCGATACAGATAGCATTATACACATTTACATTGCAATTATGGATATATAACTTTGATTAACTTCCTGCGCTCGGCCTCGCTTATTCTTCCACCCCGTGGATCGGAATCCTCGTCGCGGTATTCGAATACGCATTAAACTTGATCTCAATCAACTCACTCGTCGGAAACTTTAAGTACGGAATCTCGTAGCACGAGCACGCCATCAAGTACCCGTAAAACACCCTTAACACCGACTCGTCTGCAATGATCAACAAATCGCCGCTCATGCGCTCCATCTCTAAGATAAGCGGCTCGATCTTCACAGCCAAATCGTGATACGACTCGGCGCGCGCATAGCGGTGATGGTATGGGTCACGTTTGTGCTGCTTGTAATCCTCGGGATATTTGGCTTTGATCTCCTTTGCGGTCATGTTCTCCACGTCGCCCGGGTTTAACTGTGTGAGCTGGATCCGTTCGCGCGTAGTAATGCCGAGCTCACGGAACGCCTCACACGCTTCGATAGTGCGTCTGCGTGTGGAAGTCCAAATAACAAACGCGTCGTCGTGGATCCCGTCGGTCGCGTGCGACTTTTGGCGCCCTGCCTCGCCGCTGTAGGGCGGTGGCGTATTGTTCTGGCTGCGGGTGATGAAGTCAAGGCCCTTGGTCGCACCCACATGCGCCAATACGGTCTTGGTCAACTGCTGGGCGTACTGACGGCCCTCGTCGTCCAAGTCAGGGTCACTCTTGAACTTCAAGAAATTTTTGTGGCAGCGCGCAAAGTAGACAGATCCAGACTTGATGCGCGAATTCATCAAAAAGAACACGATGCGGTTGATCAAGTAACCGTAGTGGCTGTTGTTCAATACGAAACGCTCGCCAAAGTTGATCGACTTGATGAAACTCAAGCCCTCTGAAGGATCGATCTCCTGGTAGAACGGCTCAGCGATGTGGATACGGCTGACGTAGTCCGCTGCCGCTTCCTTCGCATCCCAGCCCACATAGTCCGGTGACGACTTCACTGCCTGGCTAATGTTGTTTTCGATAATATTACAGTCCGTCACGAGACTCTCGATAAACAACGTCTTGATGTTACGGCTGGTGAATTGGCGGTCTACATCCGCGCGTTCCTCGGGCAACGCATTGACAGCGTCGTAAATCGCCACCTGGCCCTTGTCGTCGTCAAAAAAGTGCATCACGTCGCTGATGCACTTAGAGATGATGTTCGCACGATACTCCTTACCCTCCGGCGTGTCGGGTGTTGGCTTAAAGTAGTCCTTCGGAATTCCGTCCTTCGCACGGCGGTAGTCGCCCACGTGGAACGCGTGGGTCTTGACGCCCAACCAACGGAGGTAGCGGGTTAAGGACACCGTCAAATGCGTCTTACCACGCGCAGGCAAACCCACCAAGATGATCACCATTGTCCCCGCGTGGAACAAGCGCCCGCTGTCGGTGGAGTACAACTGTGCCGGCGAAATGTGGTCCGCATCGATCGCGCGGTGCACCGCGTCACTCGTGGCGTCCGACAATCGCCGCTCATGGCGCATCCGCTGCGACGCGTCCCCCATAACTGGGCGGCTCGAGTCACCAAACGACCAGCGGTCGCGCGTACGGCCGAAGTTGGAGAGCGGACGGGGTGCCGTGTCTTCGTCTAGTCCGACGGGCGCCGCCAGCAAGCCGGAAAGTCGCTTTCCGTACCGCTCCCCGCCGTTGGTGCCACACAAAAGATCTTCTATTTCGGAGCCGGAGGAAAGGTCGTCGTCGCTGCTGTTAAACACGGGAGTCGTCATGTAGGGAATGTGCAGAATGGGAGGAGTGGGTAGCGCCAAAATGACTAAAGGTTAATAGAAGCAAATAGAAATAATGGAAGACCGATGGAATGACCAGTAAGATACCAGTGTAAAGACCAATAAACCGAGAAAAGACTAGGTAGATAGAGAATGAATTTCAGCGAGAGAAGGAATAGCGGAGAAATTGTTACGGAAATTCCGAGTGATAAGCGATTCGTTCCCGATGCGCGGTAAAACGGAAACGGGTGAAAACTTGGGGTCGCGCGTACAAGCAACCCGGAAGTGTCCCAATCGGGGCGCAAGCCCATATTTCCTCTTCTGGCCGTGACCCAGGTGCATGGACGCATAGCGGGACAATGAATTCTACTATATTGGAGCAATGGCATTGTAATTTATACTGATAATTATTTGATACTCCAATAGTCTTCAAGAATCGATGATGATAATCAAAACTGTGAGTACTTTTAGGGTATCTGCCGGGGTGGTACGCTGAAGTGCGCCTTTGGCTGCCTGATACACTAATTGCAATAATCACTCAGGTACGGTTGAAATATAAAAGGTTAATTCGACAGGAATGATAGGTGCAATGTAACAGCTACTTTAAATACCTTGTGTCGTAGATATATGTTAGCATCGTGAAGCATGACCGTTTGAGTCTGGCCAGAATATTGAACAAGCACCCTACGCCGTTTACCATCTCGCAGATACATTGGACGTTCCATTTAGGTTGTTCATTCGAGAAAGAACCAAGATCGTGGAGGTATTCTAGGGATAAGAGTCAGGGAAATCATAGGCGTCGATGTGCTCCTTCATATCTCGTTTAATCATCCCGCACAATGGCGATTTTTTATAGCTACGTACTTTTACAGGGTCCCCTGGCTGGGTAAAGTAGGACCACCTGGTATTAAGGCGGAAAAAATATCTAACATACTCATACTATTGATATATGTGTTGCCAAATTATAGTGATATCTCCAGGGGGCATATTTAAGGTATAAATTGACAGCTTTCCCCTTGGTGATTTATTTCCGAAGCTGGCTCTGAAGTACCAAGTAAGCTTATGTTGACTGATAGAGATAATTATCTAGAACAGTATAGCCGTATCTTCACCCCAACCTCGAAATCGCTTTGAGCTTCTTGGTAGTTGTTACCACCGAGTTTAGTGATAATTATCTTTTCGTTGTGCTATACCTGTACATTCCATCTCGACAAGTCTTTCCAGTTATAGGTTTGCTTGCTTTTTTCTAGGCTTCTCTAGTAATGGTTTATCTTTATAATGCAAAAATCTCCAAAGGCCTCATTGAGGATTTATTGTCATCATGCACGACTTCTTTGACTCCAGTCTTCACTCTAATGTATTCCTACACTTTTGCAGACATGGTGCTGGCCCATCGGTTGCAAAGAGATCTTCCAAGTATTGGTCAAGTGAAAGGAAGGGAGATGCCACGTTGTAGGGTGCCTTGGTACGTGAATGTGTACTGCCCTTGTTCACCCGAGGTGGCATATTGTAGAACGGATTAACTCCGTTTACGCTGAGGGATTTGGAACGCACAAACTTTTGTCTCAACTTTAGGACCGGTGATACACTTTTGCTTGGTCTGTGGGTGTTAGACAGGCCGACAGACCGATTAAGAGTGATGGTATCCAACGGGGAGGTGTCGTTTGGGGGTACTTGGTTGGTTAGGCGGTTTCGTATAACCGGTGTGAACTCGTGGATATAATTGGTGGTTTTATCACTTGGAGTCGCTGGTATTGTACTGGAAAATAAAGAGGAGCAGAAAGGACTAGATAACTGTGCCAAAGCTTCGCTCTTTATGGGACCGTGCAGCATCCAGGAAATGAGGTCGTTTTCAATCATAACGGCGGCGTCATGGTGCTCCAGGAGGTTATAATTGATGTCAAAATCGTCGAGTTGCAATTCATCGATTGTGGGAAGAGTTACGAAATCTTCGTACTGGAAGTAGTCACATCCATCCTGGAAGATCAGGGCTTCAGAGTCAAGAGATCCTAGAGAGAGGGCCTCCTGAGGTGTACCATGCACATTTGGGAATCCAGTACATGTAGGCGATGAAGTTACCGCATCCCGTGGTGCCAGGAGTAAGGAGCCTGTCATAGCGCGAGAAATTAGTACTAAGGTATGCTTCAAAGGCAACGTTGATTCAAGATATGTTGGTACCCTCTAGATAGGTATGCAAAATAGAAACTTGGGACAGAGGAACTTAAATGTGAGAGAATTTTTGAGGAGAGAGCCATATTATATACTAGTGCTGTACTGTGGGTTTAACTACGAAGCGTCTCTAGGCTAGGAATCCTCCGCTCAAATTAGGTTTCATCTGTTATCAAGGTTAGGGAATTAATCCTTACAGGGGGAAATACCGCTCCTGACATATGTCACACATACCTAGATATATGCAAGGTAGCTCTTTAGTAAGCGGACGCAAGCCTGGGTATGGACACAATTAGTTGCACTCCACTACAGAGGGGGTGAATGATGCATAAGCATTGTGTGTGGAGATTTGGAGCCGCTTGCTTCCGGAGAGGACCAAGGTGGGGAACTTTGTCTAAATAGGTCTTGGGTAAGAGATCTTCCAGGATCGGGACTCGAGAGAGCTTGTCTAGACAACCTTAAAGTATGAGTGTTCTATTGTTTACCTATATGGAATATTCAACTGGGGTCAAAGTTATAAAAATTTTCTCCGCACCATTTGTCTGATTTGTAATAATAAGAGAGGTGTTGTGACTTTGACTGAGGGACAGAAATTCGGGGTGCGTCGAAGGCACTATAATTTTTTACGTAGTTTGAGACTGAAGTACAACTCAGTTAACCCTGAGGGAAACACATGCTCCGTGCTGTTGTTTTAGTCTGTCCATATATACAAATCACTCAGGGCATTTAAACTTTCCATGTGCATGTTTAATTGTATGGGGCAACAATCGGTGAATGGGTGGTTCTATGTACGTCTCATGTGCCCTTCCCAGATCTGCAGAAAGGATATGCACGGCTTGCCTGATCTCTCGTAGAAACCCCGAGTAAGAATTAGGAGCTGTGGCGATGTTACTGGACTATATAGTTTGTTGCTATGGCTGTATCAGAAATTTCCTGATTCTTTCCATTTTTAACTATCGCTGCCTTAGCCCCTCAAGTTGTATGCATGCAGGTAGGTGCGTGTAGTTAAGGTAGGCTGGGATCCGATTCATGTTTAAGCCCTTCGAGGAGGTATTTAGCATGGATACACGCACATATGTCGGGGTCCCATCTGGTGTTACACCTAAACTCGGAGTAAGCTTTTAGTCTGATGCCTTAAGCTTCAGCGGTAGAGTGAAATACATGGTAGTTGTATGGGACCACACCACCACAAGAGAAGTAGAGAACAGTTTTAGTCACCTGCAATCAGAGATCCAAGTAAAATCGGGGAGGGAGCGTATAGTGTAGAATATCTAATTATATAAGTCGGTCTATGAAACATGGATTAAAATTCTCGTCTCATTTAAGTCTACCTCACTGCTTCCGAGTCGCACCCACTTGGCTCCATATTTCGTCTAAGCTTAGTCATCTTTTGGATATCAGTGAAAGACTCTGCTCTAGTCGAAGTCGCGGACCGCATACTAAATCACGAATATAATCGTTTCCGAACGATTGTAGAATTATATATCGATGTACTGACCGTTCTTTTACGGTCTTAGGCCAGAAAAGTGGCCTGAGATTTTGTAATTATTTACCATTAAAATAATTAAAACAAATTTAAACCATACTAGTAAGGAATCGAAGTGGAAAACTGATTATTGCGTTATAAACAGTGAATCGAACGGTGGAAATCTAGATAGGGTTTTTGAATTACGCGCGTGTATGATCGATGATTATCGATTGTATTTCAAGGTGGGATCCAAGCTCCTGGAGGATCAATGTCATATATAGGCGAAGTTTCCACATACACAGATGCAATGATACCCTACCCGGTTGTCACTTACCAAACAACTGTATTGGACCTGGCTGCACCAATAATATACTTGTCAGCATAAGAAAATGCTCGAGCTGGAGTTTCATATATTTATACAGATTACCAGTATGTTGCCTTTTCGACGTCAGACTTGTCACAAAACTCGTTTTCTATCCGGAAAGAGTAAGCGTATGTTGTAAATCCAACAACCCAGCTTAGCTAGAGATTGGTTCGTCAATTACCAAAAGGAATGGGATCCAATACTGGGTTTTTTCGTGCCTTCAACGGTCGGACCGAAATATAGGTAGTTAACTATTGCGTCAAGATGTGAATGTGTCATAAGCCGCGGGTGATTATTCAACGGCATTCACTGGATGAGGCAATGGACAAGCTGAGAACGGAAAAGTACGACTGAGTTTGCGGACTCACTTCTCAGGTGCGGAGTCCATCCTTAGTGCCTAACAAGAATATACATCGCATGAATAATACCGGGGATGAAACCCAAAATGGTGAGAAGAATGTTGATATGCAAATCGCTTCCACAGCCAACTTCCAAGAATACACTTAGAGGAGGAAAAATGATGGCTATATGTGGTTAGCGTGACTTCTGGCACAGCATAATCAAGTTAACGTCTTACCAAAGATGACTCGAAAGACATCGGGAAGGGAGAGGGTCATTGTGTGGTAGATATATAAGGGTTTGAGTTATTCTGGGATTAATGACAATAAAACTAATGTACAGTAATTCATGGCGGTGCTATTCTATTTATACTTGGCAACCCTCCTGTATAGCCATGTCGGGCCAAGCATGCTAGGACGGCACCACTATTAACACGTGTATGTATTTTTCGCCATCTCTATAAGATGCATAACCGTATACTTGGTACATTGACCGTTCGTTTGTGGTTCTAGGCAGGAGAAATGGCCGGAAATTTTGTAGTTATTAACCATCGAAATATTTAAACAGGCTTCAACCGTATTAAAAGAACCAGAGAAACTAATCATTGCGTTACAAACTATGAATTGGATAGATGAAACCCTGACAGGGATTCTAAAACTCTGTATGCATTCACGACCTATGACTATCGATCGTATTTTAAGGTCTAAAAGTAGGCTTCAAGCTCCTGGGGGCTTGGAGACTATGTATAGACGAGTTTTACAACGTACACGGGAGCAATCATACTCTACCCAGTTGTCACTTACCAACTGAACTGTGTTGGACCTGGAAGCACCAATACTATACTTGCTAGCATAAGAAAATGCCCGAACCAGAATTACACGTATTTGTACAGGTTACCAGTAGATTGCCTTTTAGACGTCGGATCAGTCGCAGAGCCCGCGAGTCTACCTGAAACGAATAAGTTGCAAACCTAATCTGGCTTTAAGAGAGATTGACAAATCAATTGTCAAAAGGAAACTCAACACTGGGATTTATTCGTACCTCGAATGCCTTCATCGGTCAGACTGAAGTATAAAAAATTAATTATTGCATTAAGATGTAGATATTTTATAAGCCCCAGGAAATTATACAACAGCATTCATTGGTTGAGGCAACGAACAATCTGAGAACGGAAAAGCACAACTGAGTTAGCGGGTTCACGTCTCAGATGCGGAATCCCACTGCTTTAGTCTTTGAAAATGATGTACAATGCGTGAATAATACCAGGGATGTAACCCAAAATGGTAAGAAGAATGTTAAGAAGCAAGGCACCACCACAACCAACTTCCAAGAATACACCAAGAGGAGGGAAAATGACAGCTATATTTCGTTAGTAAGATTTCAGGTACAAAATAATCGAGTTAACGACTTACCAAAGAAGATTTTAAAGATGTCGGAGCAAGTGAGAGCCATTGTGTGATAGATATGTAGGGAGGGGTTGGGTTATTCCAGAATGAATATCAATAAAACTAGTTTACGATAATTGATGGCGGTGTCATTATATTTATACCTAAGTACCCCCTTGTAGCAATGCTAAGCAGAGTATGCAGCAGAAGTAGCAAACAAGTGGATGACTATGCAGCAAAGACGTATGCATACAGACGCCAACGGCTGGATGGAATTGCTCGGGGGTTGCTCCGTTTAGTCCGTGAGCCACCAATACCGACCAAAGTAACGTCAACCTCAATAATTGTCTCTTTATATAAATACCACCAGTGAAAGGAAGACAACTGTGGCTGTGCCATCATCGTGCATCTATAGGAGGCGGAGTGAGGATGGGCAGAGTGCGGAAGGAGTTGAGTCCGCCGTCCTGTGTGATGGCTGTACCGCCGTGTCCTCTCTAGGAATGTCAACAATGGCGGCGCTACTATTAGCATGTGTAAGTATTTTTCGTCATCTGTATCTCTACAAGATGTACAACCTCTCTTTTATCTCGTCAACCACCCAGTCAATGGCTGTGTCGACGTTCTCCCCGGTTTTTGCACTAACGGGAATAATCTTCCAGCTGTGGTTAGTCATCTCTTTCAATTTGAGAATGTGGATGATCTCATCAGTCACTTCCTGGAGTTTACTGGCCCTTCGCGTTTTATCGATGTCCTCTGCGCCAAAAAGGAGGTCGATCTTGTTGATCATGATGAGGAAATTGCATCCGATAATCAAATTGTCCTGTTTGAGAATGTTGAGAAACTCCTCGGCTATCTCGTAGAGTCTCTGTTTGTATGTCGTCCCATCGATAACCCACACCAAGGAATCAGTCTTCTCAAAGTAGTTGAACCAAAACGGTCTGAGGGTGGACTGCCCACCGATATCCCAGATGTTCATTGTGAAGTTTCGGTACAAGAGTGTTTCAATGTTGAATCCCATTGTCGGGGGTATATCATCGATTGACTTCTTGAGCAAGGAGTTGAGGATGGATGACTTTCCTGAGTTGTCAAGACCCAACATGAGAACTCGCACCTCCTTATCCTTGAGCTTCTGTTTTTTGATAATCGTCAACAAGCCCATGGTGCGGTCGTAATGGCGTAGGAGATATGTAGAGGAAGTGTAATTACGTAGCTGTGGGTATCAAATTTTTGGCATGGCTCGGAAAAATCGTGAGCAATCCGCCGTACTCGAACCTTAGCCATACCACAGGTAAACATTCTACAACCCAATAACTTGGATATAATTTTTTTCATTTCTTTCCAGACGTTTAAAGTACAATTTCGTATTAACAAAGTTAAAAAAAGAAGGCAGAAGATGAAGGGAGGAAACTCTGTTTTCGGGTCTAATTGCCATTCCTTTTCAAATTATCAGCAGGAAATTTATTCGGCCTTACCACCCTTTCTGACAATCAAAGCCTTTCTCTGCTTGTCCAAGTACAACTTGGTGATGACAACCTTAGATGGGTGAATGTTCAATGGAACGGAGGCACCGTTGGACTTTTCCTTGGTCAACTTTTCGACCTGGACGGAGAACTTCAATCTGTAGACAGAAGAGATCTTACCTTCAGAACCAGACTTGGAACCTCTGACAACCTTGACTTCGTCTTCCTTTCTGATTGGCAAGGACTTGATACCATACTGGGCTTGCAATTCCTTGGACAATGGAGAGGACATCAAAGCACGACGTTCAACAGAAGAGGAGTTGAAGTAGGCCTTTCTAGCCTTAGATCTAGAAGAAGAAACGTCTGTAGGGTGTTAGTATATATTCTTAAAGGAGTAAGGATCCGTGAAAGTGACAGGCTTCGCCTTGAAGGGGTTGCGTTGACAGAAGGCATAAGGGTCTGATCATTACGAGTAGAGCGTGGGATCACTTCCGTATTGTAGTGAACTGCGCAGCTTAAACAGGGACGTTTGTCCCAGCTTAGTTTAGCAAGGCGGTGATCCATAATTCTCACGTTGCGGGCTCACAGATTCGGTTATCGTTCGGGAATTCTTAGCCTTTGTTCAGTCCTTCTTCAAGCAAGCGGAAACAGTCATTTCAACGGATACTGGTGGGGCAAATGATATGTACCTTGAGAGATTTTAGCCATTTTGATATGTGTAGATGGGAAACGTCTTATCTAAGAATAACAGGTGAGATTTTTAATGAACCATTTTTTCTAATAGCTAAAATTTCACTCACTACTCAGAGTATGGTTCTGGCAGCGGAACGACCTTTCGCCGACGCCACATACTGTTAGTACTAAGGAAGGTTTTGGGAGTGAGGGTAGACAGGCACATAGAGACGGACTGTATGGCGAGAAAATTTTTCCATCTCTGAGGTAAGATTTTCGGTACAGTCACTACTATGCACAGAATCGAGACGATTGTCGTAGTTGTGTGCTGACTGTGACTTGTTTTTCGCTAAAGCCCTAATGTATATCACGTGCATATGCTCTCATATCAAAAATGGTATTGTAAAAATAAAAAAAAGATAGATATATAACCCGAGGCGGGACTCGAACCCGCAATCCCCGCCTTCGGAAAGCGATACCTTAACCAATTAGGCCACAAGGGCAAATATCTTACAAACAATGATTCTATACCTTGTCACAGTTGGTTGAAAAGAGAGAAGGTTAACCCCATTATTTTGATGATTTGGCTTCGAATATCAAAGGGCATAAAATCCATAGATTCGGTATAGGGGTGATATAGAAATACTGCTTCAGTTAAAATCCTTCCAGCTATGTAATGTCTGTTCATTTCCTTCCATAGATACTTCAGTGTTCCTGTCGTATGTTGACCTCTCGTCTTAAAGCGGTCTTCTCCTTACCTCTTATTCAAGACAAATATTCTTCGTCATGGTAGATTTCTTTCTTTATGATTTATCCAAAGGAGTATTCCTCGTTGTTAGAATTATGAATAAAGCTGAGCTAACCTTGAGTCACCCGATTAGCATAAGCCTCTGTATAAACAGCTCTAAGAGTGAGTGCATAGCTGCTCAAATAACTTTGGCCGGTGGATGAAATCCGATCCGAGCTCTGTGTTGGAAAAAGAATAACGGGTGTGAATCCTCGGGGCAGAAGTCTTACGTTGAAGTACAGAAATCAGTCTTATCAACATGAATGTCACGTACATCCTGTGCCCCATCTCCTGCGACTAAAAAGTGAGAGAATATCAGAGCATGTGAGGTATCTTTCACCTACATCCCCAGCTTCTACCCGCAAAAATGAAACACAGTCTCCTCAATTTAGCCGGACTCTCTTTAGGAAAGAGTTTGGCCCCATCGTTCACTGGCCTCAGATTGTTGTCTGTTGCTGCCCTTACATCCTACACAACCAAGCCATGCTTCAACCACTTGAACGTTAGCAACATGTGCTTTAACAGCGGCTTGCGTCACTCCAAGGCCTATTCTACCGCCTCCTCCGTGCAGCCTCCGAAAGCTCCTAAGGTCTCTCTCTGGACCAGATTGTCACGTGCGTCGACCTTTGTGTTTGCCTCGTCGCTCGTCCTTGGTGCTGTGAGCCTAGCGGGGTTTGTCATCTACCTCTTGTTTGCTGAGATATTGCTCCCATCGGGTGAAACGCAGGTGTTCAACAGAGCCGTTTCCTTGATTGAGAAGGATGCGGAGTGCCAGGCCCTTTTAAACTTCCCTGCCGGTGAAAGATTGAAGGCATACGGCGAAACCGACGGCAACAGGTGGACCAGAAACAGGCCCATCCACTCCCAGAAGAAGGAAGGGAAGGATGGCAAGTCGCACTTGATGATGAAGTTCCACGTCGAAACCAACAGTGGCCGCCACGGATCCGTAACCTTGGAGAATATCGAGGACAGTGCCCTCGAGTCTAACTTTGCATATATTGCTTTGGATATTAGAGGCCAAAAGCGCCACTACGTCATTGCTCCGAAGTTCAACACTGTTGCCAGGCATAAGGCGACAGGTCTTTTTGATCTCAAATGGGGTAGTTCCAAGCGCGGGTAAGTTCGTGTAACTGTATATATTCAAAAGAAAAAGGCTACGCATAACTCTTCAAGATAAATACCGTTACCACGGTAGCAACTGTCGCGATAATCTTCCAGCCAGTTTCCAACTTCAAGGCGTCGCTCGAAGTTTGGACCTTGGAATGTAGCGAACCCACTGCGGACTGACTAAGTCGTTTATTCTGAGTCCCTGGGGGTAAACCGTCCAACACGTTCAAGTATTCCTGTCCAAGCTCTTCGGCACACGTCTTCCGGCCCCCACCAATCTTGAAGTTGTAAAACTCTTCGGTGTAGGAGTTTTGGTTCCGCACCGCTCTCCCATCCCAGTGGCACGACTCACTACTCAGGTTCTGGGAAAGGTGGTACGAATTCAAGGCGTACCCCAATCTTTGTTCGAGCGAGCACAGAGAAAACTCCCCGTACTCACCTGTCGCTCCGTCAGCTATAATACTAGAGCAATTAGTCACCTGACAAACCTCACCAAGAAGCACAGGCTTGTCTACCACAGTGACGGGTGAGATTATACATGATAAGCTGGATTGCAAACAGTCACACTTGTCCGAATTAGGGCTCGGTGGGATCTCGGACGATGCCCTCCAGGCGGCATTCTGGGACAGGCACTTGATATATGCAGAAATCTTCGGCTGATAGTCTTTTGCATGCAAAACCTTGGGGTGAACCTTGTGGAAGCCCTGTTTTAAATTTTCGTAATCCGCGAGCTTGACGACCGTACCGTCCTGCTGAATCCTTACCACCCCGTACGCGTTGGTTTCTTCAAAATACATGTATGCGATTCCACCGGACCACACATGGGTCATTCTATCGCTGTATAACGCCTCGATCTCCGTAAAGGGTCTTGGCCGTTGGAGATTGCACCCAAACTCGCTGAAGAAGATAGGAACGGGATAGTCCTGGAAGTCCAATGTACGGTCTCTGTACCCCGAATGAACAAAGCTAGAGTAGCCACACCATTCGTACATGTTGATACCGTAGAAGTCGACTCTTGAATCGCCATCGCTGTCATCGCAGACAAAGTAGTTGGCCACCTTCTCCCTCGTCTCGGCATCATCATTGGATGAGTACCCCACGGGAATCTTCCGGTACTTGGAGGCACTGATGTACATCTTTGTGTCTCTAATCGACGCTTTGACGAACGGAGATGCTGCGGTGGTATTGCAATCGTTGGAAACTTCATTCCCCGCAAAAAAGCCCAACATGTTCGGGTACTTATGCATGGAATCTACCACCGATGTGTATCTGTGAAACAACGAAAAGTCCCACGAAGGGTTCTTCCGGTCTACGGATTGGCTTGGCTCGGACAAATCTGCTATCACGTAGATGCCTGCTTCGCCGAATGCATTCATACACGTATCATGGTCGGCCATGGGATTAATCGAGTACACGCGCACGGTGTTGATGCCCAAATCCTTCAAGTATCTGAGGTCTCTCAAGCATGTAGTGGTGTTGGCCAACGGATCAATATACGCCGTGTCCATGAATCCAAAGTCCCAGTGCTCGTTGCACTCCGCCTTACTTTGTTGGTAAGCTATTCCCTTTATATAGAACTGGGCTCCGGAATCTTTATAAAAGAATTTGTTCCCTTTGATCTCGATGGGCAGAGCGGTGTTCTTATACGTCGCCTCAAGAGCGTTCAACGCGAGGAGATCCTTGACTTCTTTCAGATGGATATCATAGGTAGTGGAAGTGGTAGCCAAGCCGACTAGCGCGAAAAGCGCAAATGATTTAGACCACTTCATGCCAATAACCGTTTTTGATCGCTTTTTTATACGTTTTATTATCTCTCATTTAGTTTGGGCCTTAAGTGGCATCCAAAAGGTATGCGTATCTGCAATTAGGTGCCTGTACGAGTTTCAAAACCGATCGAGTGCCACAAAACCAACCGCTCTACTAGGGGGATAAAAAAAATAACATGTATAATATGTACGAAATGTAATTTGACAAGAAATATAGAAATAAAGGTGGAAGATAAAAATGGTGTTCAAGGTAGAGGAACCTATAAATAAAAAATAAAAGAGGGAAAGGGGGGAAGTTCTCGTCTTGATTTACAAAACTGAGAAAAGTGATAGAATCCAGAGCTAAACGTCTAAGCCTTGGTAGACCACGACAGGAAGGATGAAGTTGTGGTGATGACAGTGGCTGGAGCATTGTCACCGGTATCGTCGTTGTCTTGGAACCTTGGCTGGATAAGACCTTTCAATATGCCCGTAAGATCCCCATTTAATTTGTCGTATATCGTATCCTTCCCAGAGCTTGCAGAGGAAGTGGCGTAAGCAGCTGGACCGGCGATAATACCGACGAAGATAATCATGATGATAAAGTACAAAGTAGCGTACTTTCTCACCATTCTCTTACGCAAACGAGCTTGCTTCAACGAGTAGATCGGTGGACGGATTTGTCTCGAAGGCTTTAACCAGAACAACATCAAAGAGTGCCATCTATCAATAACAGGAATGCACAAGATTGGGAACTGGAAGATCAACAAAATATGGGCCAAGACAAAGTCACCAGCAAACTCAGACATCTCGATAGTCTTAGCACAGAATTCACGAGCTGGTTGAGTCCAGGCCATCCATCCCAAACCAGACCCGTACCACTTACCAGTCCAGAAAGAAGTGTTGGCGTGATCGTTCTTGAATTCACGCGTCAAGAACAAGAGGGTCATGATCTTAAAGAGCAATCTCTGAATGTACACAGTAGTGATGAACCCAATCATCATTCTTGGGAAAGAGAAACCTTCCAAGACCCACATACCCATGAAACAGACGATGTGGATAACAACAGCAACACCATGGGCAAAACCAGCAAGGACAGCACCAGTCTTCTTACAACACAAGGCCAAAAGCGGACCACCACAACAAGCAAGAGCGGAACAGAAGAACAAGACACCCATGTTGATCACAACTGGACCCAAAGCGCAAATCACAACACGCAAGACCGAGTTGACATCTTTCTTGTCATCCGCGCTGACACCATTCTGAGCGTTGATGAACGTGTAGGCCACGAAACACCCAGCAGTGTAGATGATGCACGGAATAAGATCAGCAAAGATAATGTTCGAACGATGAGCTCTGCTAGCATCACCAGCAGCCTTTTCAGAAATGTCACCCACAAGCGCGCGCTTGTAGCCGGTGACCCTGGATCTAGATAAACGAACGTAACCAATCCAAGAGTTTCTGTGCCATTTGGTGTTACCACGAGACAACCATCTGATGAAATCACGGTAGTCAATGAAGAAATCTTGCCACGAGAACTGGTGGGGGTTGAAAATGAACGGAGACCACATCAAAGCGGCCAAAGCAGCCCAGAACCACAACAAAGCAGGCTGCCAGTGAGCAGCGGTACCAAACAACAACATCACCATCAACCTGGCACCCATGTAGATGGAAGAGTCAGCGAAACGGGAGTACAAGATGGAAAACGGAATACGGGAAGTGGCAAAACCTCTACCGGTGGCAATGTAACGAGCACCACCGATAGTGATGTCAGTAATCAAGGCAGAGGCATAGATCTGGGCCACAAACACCTCGAACATTGGAGACAAGGAGGCAAAATGACGACAGAATCTCTGAGTCGCCTTCCAAACACCACGCTCGATCAACTCCTGGATAACCAAAGGAATAAAGGAGATGAAGAAGACAATGAAAATGGACAAGGTGTAACGACGAACCCAATCAATCGCTGGGTCCAAGTTGTAACAGCCAATAGGTTTCAAAAGATCGGTGATAGGCTTGTTCTTATCATAGTCACAAAGGATCGACTCGTGGGCCAAGGAGTTCAAGTTGACCAAAACCAACATAAACATCTGCAAAGACAACTGAATGAACAAGTTGTTGACATGGAAACCAGGGTGAGCGTAGTAGAAGGACAAGAAACGGTCCAACGGCAACTGGGTACCCAAGTAATAGTACTCGCGGGATAACATCTGTTCACCCATACCGGCACCAATCTTAGTGGTGAAATTCAAAATAGAACCGAAACCCATGTCACGACCCTTACCACACTGGTAGTACTCACAGTGCTTGATTCTACCACCACGCAACAAAGCGTTCATACCGGCATAAATATCCTCGTTCAAGTGCAAACCCTTCTGCGCCTTGGACACACCACCTCTGGTGGTCATAAAGATACCGTTCAAGAAATCAGGATGACCGTAATGCAACTTACCACCGATCTGGGCCAAGGTTCTGGCAAACAAGGTACCAAAGGTTTGTTCCTTACCGGCGGCAACGTCACCCAAAATACCCGAGTTCTCGGAGAAAATGTATTCACGGGCACCGACAATGGCTACTGGCTTGAAGTTGTCTTTCTGTTCAGACTTCAAGTTTGGAGCGTACGGGTTCACGTGGTCGACGTTCAATTCCTCGAATTCGGCCAAGACAGATCTGATCTTCAAACACTCTTCCAAGTAGTTATCCTGGTTGGCATCGATCAATTGAATGTATTCACCACGGTAGAAAATCAACGCATGGTTCTGGTTATCGGACTTACCATCACCCAAGATTGGGTTACCAGACAACTGGACTCTGAACTTTGGTCTACGACGGCCGTCCTCGAGCTGTTCACAGTGGCCATCAATCAAGGCGGAGAACACTCTTGGTTCCTCACCCTCGTTCAAAGGTGGTTCTTCGTCCAAATAGGCAATCTGCAAATCTGGGTAGGCACGCAACAAGAATTCAGCATTCTCCATCTCTTCCGGCTTGAACTTGGACAATCTCTGCATGGATACAATAAATTTGAACTTTCTTCTTGCCATTCTTTCCAAGGCCTGTTCCAAACCCTCTGGGTCACCACCGTAGTACTGGACTAACTCAGGGTTCTCCACGCGGTACAACAACTTAATAGCACGGGAGTTGTTCATGAAACCAGAAACGGTACGGTACAAGGTCTGCGATCTCAAAGAGGCCCAGATACGCGTTCTCAAAGTGTATTCTGGAGCAGCAGACTTGAAACCAATACAGTAGAATGGCAAATCGTCAATTTTGGACTTTAACACGTCCTCATCCTTCTCTGGTTCGCCGCCATTTTCGAAGGCAGCGGTTTCTTCAGCCAAAATCTTGGTGTCCTTGACGAAACAATCCCACTCAACCGGATGCAACTGCTTCAAGTATTCCAAAAGGGTGACACGGGAGAACTGGTCATCCTCCCTGATGATCTCTCTCAAAGACAACAAAATCTTTTCGGAGTAGTGCGGAGTGAAGACGGTGAAGGTAGGCATGTTGTCGACAGGCAAAGGCTCAGGGATGGCGGTGGCCAACGACTGGGCAAAGAAAGAGATACGTCTTTCGGCTTCGGAGTCAGCCGGGAAGAACTCGGTGGTGAAGTTGTTATCGTCCTGGGCAACGAAGAAGGTTGGCGCTCTCAAGGTGCGCTTGCCCTCAACTTCGGAGGCGACCTGGTGGTATAACAACTTCTGGACGTGGTCGATGGCCAACAAGTGCTCTCTGTACATGGAGATGATGATGGCATTCCAGATCTGGGAGATCAACACCTTCGGCTTGTACTTGATTTCCATATCGGTGGTGGCCAAAACCTTGGAGTAAACTCTCTTTGGCAAACGGGTGAAGATGTTTCTCCATGGAGTCAAGATCGAGATACCCAAATAGAAGGAACGAGCAACGGAGAAGACAAAGTTACACACAATGTACCACATATAGGTATCCAAGAAGAACAAGAGCAAATCGACAGTGTACATCAAGCCCAATACAATGGAGGGCTGGACCTTACACAAGACTTTTTTGAACCACACTTCACCCCAACATCTGGTCATCGACATGGTGGACAAGTTACGGATCGGATCTCTTAACGACAAGGTCAAAAAGAAGTACGATTCCGCCAACTTAGCACCAAAGACCAACATCCAGAAGAAGTAGGAAACCCACATGTCCAAGCCTTTCAACGACGCAAAATTGGCGGTGAAGGTCTGGGAGGACAAGAACTTACGTGAACGCTTGTTCATGTAGGACGTGAAAAGACCACCCAATGGCATGGCAGCAAAGAAGAGCAAGGTGAAAACGGCGATAAAGAAGGCAACAATGGAAACAATGTGCGCGGATTTGGAGTAATGGATTGTCCCAGTCCAATAGAATACGAACACGTTAGGCGCCAAGTTGATGAGGAAAATCAAGATCAAGAACATCATACGACGGGTCAAGCGCTGGGCTCCGGCCCACTTTCTAGGCACAAAGATATACTCACAGATGGTGGCGGCAATCTGGATGAACGAAGCAAAGGCACCGGCAAGCGCGACGGAAGACCATCTGGAAGAAGCCAATGGCTGGTTGTTGAGCAACTGCTGGTAGTCTTTGGTGTACAAAGTTGGCGAGTTGAAGGCCGTGTACATCCAGTAGATGGAACCGTGGATGATCCAGATACGGTTAAAGTTCGTGACGAAGTGGAACCAGGTTCTGATCTCCTTGTAGGTCTTGAAGAAGACATCCGCCCAGGCGCACTCACCCAAGCGGAGGAAACGCTCCTCCTTTGGAATATCGACCAAACGGGTGCCGTCCTCGAAGACGATGCGGCAAATGCCCTCTGGGTACCAAAACAACTGGTTAACATCGTCGTAACCGATGACCTTGTTGTGGTCCCTCTCACGCTTGACGAAACGCCCGTCCACCACTTGGTAGACCTGATCACGCAAGTAGGTGTACAACGGAGTGATAACTCTGTTCAAGTAGTCACCCTCCGGGATTGGGTCGGTTCTCTGTTGGCACAACGGCGAGTTGAGGTAATCCCAAGCAGTCTTGTAGATGTAGCACAACAACTCTGGGGTGAATCTGACCTGATTGGCCTCACCCCACAACAACAAGTACAACGCAATGTCGCGGACCCTCTCCTCCGGAGACAACACGTTCATGCGCGCTCTCCACTGGATCTCCGCTGCCTCAAGAGAGTAGTCACCCTCCAACTCGGTGGCTAACGCGTCCACGTCCTGACCCAAGGTCTCAGCGGCATCACGGGCCTTCTTGGACTTCTTGGCCGCACGCTTGGCTTTACGGCCCAACTTGCCCACGTTCACAGTGGCGAACCCGAGAGAGTCGTCCAAGTCCTGCTGCGAGGCAAAGTACCACTTCTTGTAGTTGGCGTTATCACCACCGATGTAGTCGGCGTGCAACGACAACAAGGCCTGCGCCGGCGACATTCTGGAGGTTCTGGAATCCAAGAGCGCCATGAAGTGGTCGAACATGTTTCTCATGGAGTCACGCTGGAACCCAAACTTGTTGGTGAGATCGATGAAGATATCCTCGATGCGCTCAACCTTGATTGGGACCTGCGGGTCCGCGGTCCAAGCTGGGTACGGCAACGTGGAGTTGGCCTGCTGGAACTGGGCGGAGTCGAAGGTGCCCTGGCCACCGTAGATTGGCGTGGAAGCACCAGATGATCTGGCACCGCCGTAGCTGATCTGCGATGGCGTGTACTGGGCGCCGTAGTTGTCGTACCCAGCACCCGGCGTCTGGCCACCTGCACCGCCGTAGGAGAAGTCAGAGAAAGCTTCTGGATCCTGACCTTGGACACCACGCATCTGCGATTGGTCGTAGTAACCAGCGTTCTGGTCCTGGTACCCGTCCATGTCATACGGCTGCTGGTTGTAGTAGCTGCCGTCCTGGTTGTCGTAGTACTCCTGGTCGTAGCCCTGGGTGGCCTCGTAACCGCCCTGGGGCTGGTTAGGATCGTAGTAGGCACCTTCGGCATGGTTCATATTGGGGTGCTGACCCTGATTAGGGTCATAGTATTGGTTGTCGTGAGACATTTTTTCAAGCAAAGTCGGCTCTCACGGATAGGTCTCGTTGTTTGGATTGCAGAGGGGGGCGAACGAGAGACAAAACGGAAACAAACCACAGAAAAGAGCAGAAGATCTTTACAGTAATTCGAATTATAAATAAGACGAAGAAGCTTGTAGAAAGAAATAAAAACCGATAAATAGTTGATGACGGCTGTTTTTTTTGGCTCCAGGCTGAGTGTAACGATCCTCAGGAATCAGGGAGGGAGCGCGTAGATCAGAAGTTTTCTGTCGCGCGGGATTTCTTTTTTTTTTTGCTGCGGAAAATTCACGTGCCCTCGTGCATGCATGCGCCAGCAATGGAACCTAAAGTAGGGCCAGATATGTGGCAATTGCCATATATATTTTATTTAATAAGTGAAGATTTTAAGGGGAAAAAAATTAGGGAGTTTTACAACGTTTGGGCAAAGACTATTGGACAGGTATGCCACGGGAAGGTTTCCCGATTGGCGCACTGTCCTGCCGATTACCTGATTGAGCGGTTCAAGGGGGTGGCAGATGCGTAGAAGCCGTCGCGGTACTCAACATCTAGAATTTACACTAATGGTGAAACAGAAATTGCTTTTGATGCGGCGTGTTCTAAAAATAAATGCGCGTTTGGAAGAGAAACGCGCATTTCAGGGAGTACTGTCCGGGTAACGTTTCGCGAGCCATAATGATGGCATGCGAGGTGTGCCTGCCGGAACCCTCGGCTTACGCTTGCCGGCAGAAAAAACTTAGAGCTGGCTCTGTGTATACCCTTTTCGTAACCTTCTTCCTTTATCTTCCGTTTTTCTCATGGCTCTTCTGTGACTTGAGTATGCATCACTGTTTATCGGATCGCTGAACATCAGTGTGATCGGGGTGTAGTGGCAAATCACCACTTGGCCTCAATGTTTCGCCTTGGCCAGACCTTGCAGCTACTGTTGGCACAGCAAATTTTTCCACCTGCAGATTAGCCTTGACAAGAAGGTAATTTGCCTAAACGGGAACGCCGACGTCCTGGTTACCGAAACGAGTAATTTCTTAAGGCTAATACCGTTATGGTTTATCCCGGTCTTATCTAAGTGGAAAGCTGATCTGATCTCTCTAGCCCTTCCAAAAGGCTTTCCAGGGAGATTATTCGCTACTAGATCTACGAAACAATATGTTACCGGGATTTGAAGTAAAATGCAATTTTTTCCCAAAATCACCCTAATAGCGATATATATATGGCATCTGTTATGCTTATAAATCATCTTATTTTAAACTTTCCCCAAGAGATAGTGCATCTGCGTTAGCGCCAGTACCTACACGGTTCTGCAAATTGACGTGCCAGTCGCATACTATCCATGCGTGGGTCTTATCCTTTTGTCTGTACTCTTGTCAAGATAGGAAATTACTGTGACGCTAAAGCTGACACGACGCGTTACGCGTGTTGCTGGTCGTCCTGGAGATACCCAGTTGCCTGTATCCCGAATCTCCAATTGTAGATATACTTCACGGGTTTTCAAAAGCACGGTCCAGACCACTACAAACGTTTAAACTGCCAAAAGTAAGGACCGGTTATTGAAGCATCGCTCCTAGGATCAATGTTTGCAAATACAAAATATTCTGTGTGCTAGGTTTTTAAGGTCTCTAAATACGTGTTACAATAGTCGTCCCATAAAGCAGACACGCACTCTAGCTAGCAGAATTCCACGGCTCAAACGTGCATCTTATACCTCACCAAATTCAGAGTGACCGGTAGCTCTGCCGTGTTTTGCGGCCTCAAGCTGCCCTTTGACTTTAACCCCACATATCTGGCACAACAACTGGAACTTATTGGTGTTAGTAGCGTAGCCCTTATCTTTTAAATCAAGACAAATCGTCAGAGAGGCGACAGCCATGAACAATTGGCCCCATTCTGTGTTCAGTGATATCACTCCGATATCTTTAGAAAGATCTGTGAGCAGCAGGCTGTATACCAATGAGTCGTAATGAATCCCGGAGTAAACGATAGCGATGGATGTGTCCTCATCGCCCAGCTCAGAAGAAAAGTCGTAGATATGCCCCGTTTCCACATCAATGGTCTGGATCTTCACGTGCAAGAACTCGCTTAAAATCTGCAACTCGATAGCACCGCCCCACGAGACTGGCAAGAGAATCCACTCGGCGTATTCCTTGTTCGGTTTTCCCAAAATAGCCTCTGAGTATGTGTCAGCGTGAGAGGTGATGTACGAAGCAACATACCGGCGAAGATCCAAGGCGGAATAAACCTGAGACGTAGATCCATATAGCGAGTAGAGCACCGAGTTGAAGAGACAGGAGTTGTCGTCGGGCTGCACCCGGAGCACGATATATCCATCTAAGCATTGAGTAAAGTACTTTGGAGCCGGCGCTTTGGATGCAGATTTTTGGGAGTTCTTCGAAGAGATAGAACGGGAAGGTTTCGGCTCTTGCTTCGGTTGGAGTTTGCTCACAGCATTGATCGGTGGTTTTGCGGACGCTAGAGACTGCGAAGTACTAGTAGTTGATCCATATTCAATCACCAACTGGTCTCCATTCTTAACCCCCACTTCTTCAAGAAGCACCAGACTGTCTGAAATATCAATTCTTTTTGGCGGAAACCCTCCTTTGATGATCAAGCTCTTGTCGTTCTGGGTTGGTTCGAGGCCTGCCTGCAAGAGTTCCTGGAGCAAGTCCTTGATAGTGCCGTGCGGTGGTAACGTCAAGACTTTCGAGGTGGTGGAAGACCGAAATTTGAGCTTCATTTTGTATTTATGTGTTAGATGCTTTGTATGTAGAATTATTGGGGTTAGCTGGCAAAGAGGTTGCGATGTCAGAGTTATCACAATTCTTGTGGCAAGAGAAGCTTGTGCCATGTGCAGGATGGTGTCAAATTCGGGGCATGTGTTGGATGGAAGGATAACATTATTCGCAACTAACGCCAAGAGTATGACATCTGAAAATTCGTCCTAAATTATCCGAAAACTAAGATACTTTTATAAGTATTTTGAAGTGAGATATGCTTCCCGAAACATGCGTCAAGTTATGTATCGTCTGTACGTATATGAGTACCGTACCGGAGCAATTCCCAAATTTTCTTCCACAGCAACATTACCCCGTTCGAGAAACGGGAGACTAGTTAGTCACATGCTACGGTTGCCGCGTGATCGTCTTAGCCACCTTTTTAAGGTCGTTTATTTCGCCACCAGCCATTACCTCTTTCTTACCTCTTCCGCAATAAATCAAAATGTCTGATAAATCTGCAATTCTTATTGGCTCTACCGGTTTAGTCGGGAGTGCCATCCTTAGACAACTCACCTCTGGTGCAACTTCCTACTCCACCTTGACAACCGTCACCAGACGTGAGGTCCCTTTTCAATCGCAGTTGTCCTCCCAAAACCACGTAAAGAATGTCGTTGAGAAAGACAACACCAAGTGGGCCGCGTTAATTACTGCTGCCAAGCCTAACGTCATGTACTCCGCCCTCGGAACCACCAAGGCTATCGCTGGCGGATTCCCACAGCAATGGAAAATAGATTATGACTTGAACTTGGAGTTGGCAACGGCTGCCAAGGATTCGGGTGCTACCACGTATGTTTTGATTTCCTCTTCCGGCGCCAGCGCCTCCTCTCGTTTCCCTTACTTGAGAATGAAGGGAGAGTTAGAAGACCGCGTGCTAGAATTGGGCTTCAAAAACACCGTTATTTTGAGACCAGGATTTATATTGGGTGAAAGGGAAGTTAGTCAAGGCTTGGCAATCAATATTCTTGGTGCTGTGGCGGGCTCGGTCCACAATTCGTTCCTTGCGTCGGCCATGGGGTACCCAGTGAAGCACGAGGAAATAGCACTGGCTGCCATAGATTATGCTCTCAGAGTAGAAAGAGGTGCAGGAGATCCAAAGAATAAGGGGATTTTCTTTGTTGAATCCAAGGAAATTGCCAGTTTGAGCAAGAAGTAATGGTTGTTACGAGAGTGCGCTATGCGTAGGACCTTTTTTCCCAGCTTTTTATACAACTTATGACGTCGATATCCATGAATCGTTCAATTTGAGGTTAGTTTGTACATCCATGGTTTATGATGGACGAATTCCTAGGCCCTAGAAATAGCGAGATACTCGCTTTCGAGCACCATTGAATAAAAGCTATGTCTACACAAACGTCTGAGGTCATGAACAGTAGCTTTTTTTTTTATTCTAAATTGTACTGTGTACATTTACCAAGGTCTTGGTCGAAAAATCGCAGCTCGAGGTGGTTTTAAACCCGGACTGACTCCGGATTCGAATTAGGCTGAGGATGTTAACGTTGGTGCAACTCATATATAAGCTATAAAACCCCCGATATCTAGCTATATCATTAAATTTTATCTTTATTGGGGGGTTGGGTGTTGATTATTATAACATAAATAGCATTTTTGATTGTTTATATTCTAATTTTATATTTAATCGCCTTTGACAGAATATTTATTACCATATTGTGAATTATATTAGTAAAAGCTACAAAAATCAAATAATATAACAATATTCATATAATTGGACAAAATATAAATAAAGGAAAAAAATTGGACGTATATACTAAATTCATTTAAAATAATTCATAATTGTACCTATAACTACGATAATACACGAATATTTATAAATATATAAACATTATGTAATAAATATATATATTGAATGGGAAGAACAACACTATGGCGCTAACTAGTAGCCTACACCTTCGAATTCTGATGCACCTGCAGCTATAAACCGTATATACTGATACACCGTTTAAAGCGACTCAGACACTATGTTTAACAACGAAACAATCAGAAATGGTAGCTCCATACGGAAACAGTATCCAACTATTTCATTCTCTCATCAGAAAAATAATAATTCCTGGTAACTACAGACTAGTCTGCTTCCAAAAACTAAGTAGATTTGATAGACCACATAGAAGCGGAGCCTCGGGACCCCGTACGTTCTATGATGTGGTATATCTAGTAGGTAATAGTGGATACTGTTAGCTAGCTAAAAGAAAATAAATTTCATCTGTAAGATATACATAAGAGAGGGGTAGTCGGTGGCCTTATATACCGAGGCGGATATGATACCAGGGTGTCTGCTTATCGGAGGTAAGGAGATAATGGACTCCGATTTCTGTCTAGTTAAATGGTACCTTTACTACATATGATCTGAATTACCCGTATACATAGTGGATATATCAGGACTCCGTCTCACCCCTTAATTTTAGTATCCCATACATATACCTTATATGAATATAATTTAAACCCCTTATAGTGTTCAAAGGGCTTATTTATTACGCCTGCAATAGTTTATAATGCTCAATACCGCAGTGCTTCTCAGCAAGGAAAATTGTATTTATATTTTAATCCAAAAAGAAAAAGCTAAAACTCACTAACAAACTTGGAGATATTCCCCTTAAACTCCAGCCACACTCCAACCAGGTAGTCCTTCATGACTTTCCCCATTAACCTTTTCAATTCACGCAACTCCTCTCTGGTAGTACCAGTTGTGGATTTTTCGGCGAATTCCACCGCAGCCTGATCCACCGCATCTTTCAAATCCACTTTTGGGGATGGTGGCGCCCAGAACAAAATAACCGAGAAGTTCTTGTAGATAAGCCATATTCCAGCAAGCGAAACGCCCAACATAAGTGACAAGTTTAGCCATTGGTGGCGTGAGGTAGGTTTAATGTTAGGGTCCAGCAGGGGTCCAAAGATTTTGTACAACGAAGATTTGAGCAACGAGCCTGGTGCTGAAGGGAGCTCCGAACACAGACTAGCTGAGAACAAGAAAGTCAAGTTCAAGGGGTCGAGACGATCAAGCTTGGAAAACTTCAAGCTTTTCTTCAGCTGTTTGATCAACTTATTGAAGTGCTTAAGCTTCGTCTGATAATAGTCATCTGAGTGCCTGATAACACTATTTCTACCGCTTACCCCTGTAGTGCTGTGTCTGCGGTGGAGGTGACTGTTGGAATCATATACTAGTTGAAAAGCGGTATCCTGAGTGTAGGAATAGTGTTGGTTATGGTCATGCGGAATGTGTAACGGCTGGTTGGGAAACAAAGGTCTGGATGCGCGCAACCGGTCTTGAAGCGACACTACGGGGATGTTTACGTCTACCCGTGGCATCACAAATGACGCAGACGGCTCAACCTTCGGTTTGTAAGTGGACCTCTCCTCACGTACGGGGCAGAGGGCTCCTACCAGCAGTAAGTACTCTCCATAGCCTTCCCTTTTGACAATAACCACACTCTCATCCGGTTTTACCGTGGATGAAGAGTTGTCAATTCCCTCAGTCGAGGAACCCGTATCTCTATCTGTCTTAACAAGATTCGATAAAGGATGAGCGCGGTTAAAGCTGGTAGATACCAACATCGGTGACATTGACAGAGATGGAGTGAAGCGGTCATCTGTATCTGGCGCGTACATGTCCATATCGTTATCACTTGGATAGTCACTGGAGAGGATCGAGGAGGGACGGTTCACCTCCATAAGTTCGGGAAGCATGGCATATAGTGCCAACGTAGGGCTATCCCCTGCATTGTTTTCAGGCAGTGGCGAGGGCACAAATTTTGGCGCGGCGGGAACGTAGCCCTCCACGGATCCCACTGATTGCCATGATGAGTAGAGGGACGCATTTTGCAGGTCGATTGGAGTTTTCTCTAAAAGAAGGTCATCAGACACCGCTGCCTCTGCGCTATTGCAGAGGGGGGTGGAGGGCGGTAGAGGCGCCTCAGGAGACGCGGTGGCGTCAGCTGGCGATTCAGGGCCTTGGAGAATACTGTAGATTGAGTTATATTCGGAGTTGAGCAAACTTGTCCTTGTTTCAGGCACGTCTGGCAGTGCAGAGAGCGTGTGTGATTCCGTGGCGTCGAAATCAGCCGTGTGGATATCGGACTCTTGCCCATGGAATTTTGACATGATAAGCGTTTGGATAAGATGATTACCAGTCGATCAGGGATGGCTCGTGTTTAGAGATCTCGGATATCGATATTAGTATACTAATACGACAGGTTGGAGAACTTGTCTGGTGTAGGTATAAGAATGCGGCTAAATAGACCTAAAACTTCTTTGTTGAGCTTAGCTTGAGGGGTAGCAAAACGCACAAGCACTGTTGGTTTGCACATGTGTCACGAGTGACACTATGCAGCCTTGCAGCGATGTCGTTATCGCACTTGACTACCCGCGCTTATCTGTTTCCGCGGCTGCCTGATAATGAATACCACACAGATATAGCCTCGGCAAGCTAGCGATATGGTACTAATATTTTAATACATCACCCCGTTAGGCCAGTGCCGATAATAAATAAGAACAATATATTAATTCATAAGTCGTATCACCGCTGCTGCGTATATGGGCATTTCGGTCTGGGTTACTGTGCGCTGTAAACTCCGTGTCATGTGAGCTTTACACAGCGTGACAGACTTCACAGTAAAAATGAGAGCAACCTTGAGTAGGCTGTAAGCGCCAAAACGTCATGTGAGAGACGTCACAAAAAAGTAGGACAGTTATAAGCACTTAGTGGGTGGGATAAAAATAAACAAATATAGGGCCACAATTAATACATATTTGCATACCATTTTTTTTTTCATATCTATCTACACATGACAATTCTTACGGCGGGGACTCTCGCAAGAGCAATTTACAACGGTAGTGGACGGCATAATTGCACGTGACTCGGTACATACACACAATTCACGTGACAAAGAAACTCCGGGTAACTACCTAATGTATTTACGTGCTATTTCCCGATCTGGGACGTTCTACATGAAAAGCGAAAAGCGTAAAAGCGCTCTGAAACGGAACGGTGTACATCAAAACGCCCTCCATCAGTCTGAATATATCCTTGCTTTCGGTTTCGTATAGGAAGTTTTGAAGAACGATGAGTGATCAGAACCCCACGGATGGCGCCAGCGAGCAAATTCCGGACCCCCAATTGGGAGGTCAAGTGGAGGCGCAAGTAGCTGCCCAAGCGGATCCCCAGTTAAACTCGCAAGTGGAGGCTTCATTGGATTCACAATTTGACCACCCATTTGCCGCTCAGTTGGACCCACAGTTTATGGACCAAGAGCATCCTCATTTCGAGCCCAATTCCGTGGACTTATCTAGTCAGCAGCATTTTGAAGCGTTCCAAGCGTTAGACCAATTGCTCAACGCGCCCTTACCCGAACAGGCCCAAACGCCGCTCCAGGAGACAACCGCAACCTTTCAGCCAATCCAACAAGCCGATCAGCTTGCACAGAATGTAGCAATTGTTCCAGCTATTCCAAGCTCGACAGATGAAGCTCTTATACCAGAAGCTACACTGGAGGTTTCTCTCGTGCATGAACCAGTACTGGTCGAACACCCAAACAAGGAAGTTCCAGTTGAGAACCAACAGATTCTAGAACTCTCCCAGAGTGCAGAAACCCCAGAGACGGACGAGGCTCTGCAGGTTAAACCCGTTATTCCAGAGAATGCTCCAGAGTCAGTAGATGTTAAGCCGGTGGATTTTAAACCTGTGAATGTTGAGCCAGTGGATACCAAGCCGGTAGATGATCCAGTAACCGTTTCAGAGACTTCACCGCAGACCCAGGGTGACTTCCCGGCGACCAAGACTCTTTCCCCAGCGTCTCAATCAGCTCTCATTCCAGAGGTGGAGACGACTGTTCCACAAACTACCCTTTTTGAGACTGTGCCAATGGAAATTGACCCCCCACACGCCTCCCAATCCACACTCAATCCTGACGACGTGTCTGCCCTCTCGTCCTTTCTAGACTACCCCACCGCCGGCCTAACCTCGCTTCCCGCAAACTTGGTGGCTCAGATGATGTACAAGGTGCGTGAAGTGAGCAGCTTGCAGGCAGAGAAGATGCAGCTTGAGGTTAGCCTCGAGACTGCAAGCCACCAGAGCCAGGGTAAGCTCTCTGCGATCAGAAAACAGTACATGGCCGCACAAAAGGAGCTCACACAGCAAAAGAAAACGCTTGCCACGCTAACTCTGGAGAAGGAGGGATTACAGCTTTCCGCGCATGCGCAGTCTGGTGATGTGCAGAAATGGCGGGCCGCGAGTCAGGCAGCAGACGCGAAGCTCGCAGACGTTTTGGTATCCAAGCGCACCGCGTTGGACATTTTGGCTGCGCGGGAGAACGACATCCGCATCTTCAAACTGGAAATCGACACCTTGCGCGAGACCACCGCTGGCTTACGCCGTCAATTGGTGGAGGTTGAGCAGGCTAAGGACGCTGTCACGGCCGAAAAGTTGAAATTACAGTTTGCGGAAAAGACCACGGCCCAGGCGTTGGCTAGCTGCAAGAAGAGCTTGACGTGGTACGAAGAGGAGTTGACCTCCAAGTCTGCGGCGATTCTCGCCGACAAGCGCCTGGCAAACACTACCATTTCCGACTTGACCAGCAAGTTGGACAAGCATGTGTTGGAGAACCAAACCTTGGCAAATTCTAAGGCTTTGCTCGAGGAGCGACTCTCTGACACCGCCACGAAGCTTGACCAGACGTTGATGCGTTTGAAAGCGGTGCAGGACGCGGAGGCTTCCGACAAGGAGAGCTTCTACCGTGAGATGACCAGCAAGGACCGCTTGGTGGGACTCTACAAGAAGTCATCCGAGGATCGCAAGGCGCGCATCGATCAGTTAGAGGCGTCGTTGGCGAGCTTGCGTAGCGACGCGGCGGCGGAAACTTCCGAGCTACGCTCTTCGTACCATGCCAAGGTGGAAGTAGTGGCCACGTTAGAGCAGAAGGTGCACCTGTTGGAGGAAACCCTCGAGACGTTGTCCGAAGGCTCGTCTGCTCCGCTATTGTCGGCTGCTGCTAGGCAGACAGTCTCGAAGATTGAGGGTGTTTCGCTTTCCCAGTTGTATGCTGACTTTGGCTTATTGAAGAAGCAGTTGACGCAGGAGCGCCGCCAGAAGGAGAAGTTGCAGCAGGAGATTAAAGCTTTCGTGGCTGAGTTAGAGGCGCGTGCGCCGATGGTGGAGTCCACCCGCGCGCGCGCGCAATTGCTCGAACAGGAGCTCTCGCAAATGAGCTACATGTTGGAAACAGCCGAGCAAGGCCGCCTGGAAAGTGCGGCTGCAGCCAAGGCGATGCTGGATAACCTCCGCAACGCGCAACTCGAAATATCATACTTGGGCAAGCAGAAGGCTGACTTGGCGCGTCAAGTGCAGTCGTTGTTGATTCAGATCACCGTCGGGAACGACAACGGGGGGCCGCTAACAGTTGCTGAAAAGGCTGCCATCACCCAGCTCTTGAGCGGAAACAAGGCTGTAGCCGCAGAATCTGACACCGACCGCTTAATCAGCGAGCGTCTTGTCACGTTCACCAACATTGCTGAGTTGCAGGTGCGTAACGAAGACTTGTTGAAGGTAACGCGCCAGTTGGGCGCCAAGTTGGAACAGCAGGAGCAGTCCCTCGGACAGGCGGAGGAGGTCGCTATTAATGAGGCCCGCGAGGCGATTTTGACGTTGCAGGAGGACATCGAATCGCTTGGGATCAAATTGGACGCCGTCTCCCGCGAAAGGGACATGTACAAGGAGATGGCAGACGGTGAGCAGAAACGTTTGACCGGGCCGGTTCAGCAAGAAAACCAGTTGATCGTAAGGGGCAACAAGGCAGACGATACGTTGGTAGAGATCCGTGCGGAATCGCAACAAAATGTTGACGCATTAAACGCGCAGATCACAAAGTTATCGCGCGATAACTCGGCTCTCTCAGTGAGTGTTGCGCGCGCAACATCGACCGCAGAGTTGGCGGAGGAGCGCCTTGCGTCGTTACGCGAGTCGTTGCGCTACACGCAGCTGGAGCTTGACACGTTGAGGCGGTCTGCATCCGCGATGTCTGAGAACTTGGGTAAGCAGGAGGCCAAAACCCAGACGATCACAGCGGAGCTCATTGAAGCTACCCACACGTTGGACACGTTCCGCAGTGAGAATGTCAACTTGAAGGCGGAGAAGTCGTTGTGGAAGACCATCGAGAAGCGTCTCCACCAGGACCACGCGCAGTTGTTGGAGGAACGTAGCCAGTTGGCGCAGCGCGTCGCCAACCACCAGAGCTATGCGGACGATCGCGAACGCTTGGCCGGGGCGGCGCAGGCCCGTTTGGGCGCGCAAATTCTGTCGATGGATGGCGAATTGCATCATTTGCGCGCGCGCTTGCTGGAAAAAGATGCCGAGATCAAGCAGACGATGGCGCAGAGCAGCGATGCGGCCAAGGCGTACCAGCAGAGAATCGACACCTTGACGAGCCAGGTGTCGCAGGCCCGGGAGGACTTGGTAGGGCAGAAGGCCGCTGTGGCGTCACTCACCACTCAGGTTACTGCACTTAGCACCACCGTCGACTCCTTGAACCAGAAGATCAGATTCTACGCTGCCGAAGACGACAACGCGTTGGTGGGCACCTTAGACGGTCTCAAGACGGAGCTAGCTGCGGCGAGGGCCGATTTGGAGCTGGCCAACCAGCAGGCAGAAGAGTTCAAGCGTGTTGCGTCCGCTGCAGAAGACGCGTTGGCGTCAATGAACGCCGCGTTTGACGAGTACAAGATAGCCTCGCAGACCAAACACACCGAGGCGGCCACAGAGACCGAATCGCTTCGTTCACAGGTAGATACCTTAACTCTGGAGATTTCCCACTTACATTCCGAGGAGGCTGCGGCCGACCAGAGGGCTCAGCAGCTCACGGCAGAGATTGGCACCTTACGGGCGCAGGTGGAAGCCAATGATACCGCGCGCACTGAGTATGACAGGCGTGTGCGCTCTTTACAAGACGATTTACAGACGCAAACGAAGGTCACTGCAGACGCCCATACGAATTACGAGCAGGAGCTCCAGAAGCACGCGGAGGTGGCCAAGACCGTGTCGTTGTTGCGTGCACAGGCGACCGAATTGCAGACCAAGTGGCAAGAGGCCACGTCACAGGCGAAGCTGGCAACGCAGTCGTTACAGGCGGCGCAGCAGAGCTGGGAGACCCAGCGTCTCGCGTTGGAAGAGCAGTTGCGCACGGCGAGCGTTCGTGCGGATGACCTCGCGAGCCAGAACCGCATCTTGCACGTGCAGTTGGAGAAGGTCAATACCCCGGAGGCTGGATCGCGTTACGAGTCTGAAACAGGTGACTCATCAATCCAGGATGTAGTTTCGTTCTTGCGCCGTGAGAAGGAAAGCTCCGACACTCAGTTGAGCATTGCAACGGATGAGCAGGCACGCTTGCGCGCCAAGTTGGACGCCACGACCAGCGAGTTGGAGAGTGTGCAGACGGAGTTGGCGCAAGCGCGCGCACGTGATGCCAACGCGGAGAAACTCACGACGGAGCACCAGCACTTGCTCGAACAGATCAACCAGATGAACTTGTTGCGTGAGAGCAACACCACCTTGCGCGCGGAGTCGCAGCAGCGCTTAAATCGTGTGGTGGATTTGGAGGGCCAGGTGGCGGCGCTCAACGCGTCCTTGGACCCCTTGCAGGTGCAGGTTGTGCAGTTAAAGGCCGAGATTGAAGTGAAGGACCAGCAGCTTCGATTGGCCGAGGAGGATAACCAGCGTTGGAAACAGAAGGCCCAGGATGTGTTGCTCCGTATCAACAAGATCGATCCTGAGGTGCACGCGGAGTTGAAAGAGAAGGTCGAGGTCTTGGGGAAGCAGGTAGAGGAGCTCACAACGCAGTTGGCCACTTCGAAGAAGGCCCTTGCGGAGGCCGAAGTTGCTGCGACGAACGGTGCAGCCCGTGTGGAGCGCATGAAGGCAGAGTTCATCCAGAAGCTCAAGCAAAACAAGGCCGACAGTGCTGCTGTGTTGGAGGCTAAGGAAAGGGAGCTCGCCGCGAAGAAGGCCGAGTTAGCTGAAGAGCAGAGTGCTATTGCCAAGATGAAGACAGAAGGCGAAAAAACGGACGTGGACGCAAAGTTGGTCGAGATGCAAACCCAGCTCACTACAGCTCAGCAGCAGCTCGCGGAAGCATCCACGAAGGACGAGTCCATTCAGGAGTTAACCAGAGCGAGGGACGCCTTGCAGAAGACTCTTGACGACTTGGAGGCGGATGTCGAAACGTTAAAGAAGTCGTTGATTACATCTGGGGATGCCGAGGCTGGCGCTGGAATCGACGCCCTCAGGGCTGAGTTTGAGAAGCAAAAGGCGGAGATTGCTAACTCCTTTGAAGCCCAGAAGGTGGAGATAACGAGAAACGCTGAGGCCCAAAAGGCGGAGCTTGTGCAGGCGTTGGAATCGCAGAAAGCAGAGTTCGCTAAGGCGGAGCAGGAACTCAGAAAGGAGGTTGAGGCTAAACCACAGCACGCTTCCGGCACGGACGAGATTCAACAACTTCAAAAGGAGTTGGAGGCGAAGCACGCGGCCGAGACTGAAACGCGCGTGAAGGCCGCCATCGAGGATACCAAGGCCCGTGTGCGTGCACCGGTTGAAGCTAAGGTCCAGGCTATCGCCGAGAACCGCTTTTTGCGTTTCAAGAAGGAAGCCGAGGAAGAAGCGGCGAAGCGTGAAGCGGAGCACCAGAAGGAGCTCGAAGCAAAGTCCCAGCAGCAGGTGTCCGAGGCCCTTTCCAAGCTTGCCGAAGCCAGCACCGAGGAGCTCGTTCAGAAGCTCGTGGAGGAACAAAAAGCAGCTCTCGCCAGGTTGACGGAGGAGCACACAGCCAGTATCAAGAAGGCGAGCGACGACGGTCGTGCCCTCGCCACCAGAATGGCTGACATGAAGATGAAGCTCTTGCAAACCAAACTTGACAAGGCCCTTAAGGAGGTTGAAGTTTTGAAGGCCCCTGCCGCACGCGCGTCAGCTCTCCCGACTCGACCAACTGGTACTGTCCAGGCGGCCCAGGGATCTCGCATTCCGCAAAACACCGGCAGGCCGTTTTTGAACAAGCCCCAACGCGGTGGGTTCCAGGGCAATTTGACCGGCAGAGTAGGTGCTGATGGTGGGAAGCGGCCAGCCGACTTCAAGGCGGGTCCCCAAGCTAAGAAGCACAAGGACTAAGTGTATTTTATCAAGTGTATATTAAACTGTGTTATGTTACGTGAATATGTAGGTAGGTATGAAGAGGATATGAGTATACTCAAGATATATATCCGTAAATTCCTTCCATCAACTGCAACTTGACAGAGTTTGCTTTATCGAACTAAACCAAAAGCTGCCATTTATTTAGGAACAGATGCTCTCTTCTCTATCCCGTAGAACTTCTCGAATTTTCCTATTTATCCTCTGATATAAATTAAAACAGTCACCTATCTGTCAAGAAACAAAAACAACAACAACAGGGATTGACCGAAAGAACACAGCGCTTTGTCCATTACCGCAATTTACCGGGATATACCCTACATTAAAAGGTAATGATCAAGAGTAGGTACCCATTTGTTAAATACCAAGACAGGTAGGCTCCCTATACCCGAGATACTAGGAACAAATAGAGGCTATAATATGTAAAACGGCTATAGTGATATGTGGCCCGAATGCTTTCGGATATGGTCAAGTCAACGGCCGTAATGTATCTCAGCATGGAAATTGATTTACCAGCCCATTTACATAGATACCAATTTACGGAATGAACCCAAGGAAACACGAACCATAAGCTCTAATTATTTATAAAAGGAATCATTATCCCTATCTCTTTTTAGAGGTTACCTGGAATAAAGAAAGAAAGTGACAGTGGAGTATACTTGCATTTTCGTGTTTATGAGTTCCTGCACCAGCTCTGTCATTCGCGCCGCACCTAAGAAATAAACGAAACGCGTATCCAATTACGCGTCACAATACTCGTCGCACCTATTCCTGTCTTTCCATACCATGGTGCTTACCGACCCAAGAGACATTGTCGATGCATCCGAGGACTCCCACTTGACTGACGAAGACCTCACTCCCGCGGCTTCTGCCGAAATTGCGGAGTTGAAACGGCGGATCGCAGACCTCGAAGGGCGCAAGCGGCCCACCCAGGACATTCCGTAAGTACGGTCCCGCCAATTTTTTAAGCGTTACTAACCTCTAGACCCTCACCAAAACGAGTCAAACCGGAAATATTAGTTCCTCCATCGCCGGGGCGCAAAACCGCGGATGCGGTGCACTTTCGTAGCCGCGCTATGGCCCCCGTTGCATACGCCAGTCCTAACCCACCCAGCCAACCTTCTAAGGCTATCCCTTCTTCAACAACCTCCTTTGCGAGTGATCTCCAGGGCTCACGCGACGCGCGGCGCGCGGAGGAGACTTACCAAGAGAACCTAACTAGGGACCGTGTCTTTTCCTTCTTCGACACGGCGCTTGAGACCATTACGCTCACGGTGAGTGAAAAAGATAAATACTCGGGTGCGCAGCTTTCGCAGCGCTTCCTCGCAGCGGCACAGGTGGACGAACTCATGACCGGAAAAAAGTGCATGCGCTTGGACAAGCTATTGGCCAAGGTAGCCCCGCCACTGTTTCAGCCGCCTCAGTACACGAACTGGGTGCTCTTTGCGATTGTTACTGCCAAGTCTGAGCCAAAACATGCGGCGGAAAACAAGGGAAAGTACATGCGATTGACGTTGAGCGACTTCTACAGCACCGTAGAGCTCATGCTCTTTGGGAAAGCGTTCGACAAGTTCTGGAAAACGCTGGTGGGCAATGTAGTGGCGATTTTGAACCCAGATATCTGGCCGTACAAGCGTACAGATTCCGGATACAAGCTCTTCAATCTCTCAATCAAGGATGACCTCAACTGCCTTATAGAGATTGGGCGGGCGCGCGATTTTGGCACGTGCCCGTCAGTGAAGCGTGATGGTGCAGTGTGTGCGGCACCTATCAACCGTGCGAAAGAGCTGCACTGCCACTTCCATGTGGAGTTATCATTCCGTAAAACCACGGGAAAACGTATGGAGTTCAACAGCGCCGTCAGCATGTTTGGGCCGGGTTCCACGGTCAACGGCACGCGACACCAGGACCAGGTGTACATGGGGGGCAACGCGACGAAGGGCTTCAAGGGAAAGTTGGTGACGGACCCGTATGCTCCGAAGGTGGACAAGTACGACGGAAATATGATGTACTTCAGCAATCGGCATGCGGGGAAGGCGTTCTTTGACGATGAGTACCAGAACCCGAAGATTCTCGGGGACATGGCTGCGATGCGGCGCACGCGAAAAGACGCTACGGATGAGGTCGCGTTGAGACGCAAGCTCGCCAAGATCAAGGGCGGGAGCTCGCTCGTGAACAGCTTGGAGGAGGACGAGCAGACGCGCGAAGCCAAGTCGAAGGTAGCCCAAACTGCCTTCAACCCACATGTTTTGAACAAAATCGGGTTTAATCCCACGAGACGTTTGTACGAATCTGCGAACCACCATTTAGACACATCCAAAAGCGACATCAGCAAGGAGTTGGACATGTTACGCGCAATGTCCGATACAAAGCAGCGGAAGTTGACCGCCACAAAGAGTGATCGCGTTATGAAGAAGAAGGCCTGGGAGGCTAACATCAGCAAGTTGAAAGACTACACAAACAGGGCGCATCTCAAGGGGAAGTACGGTGATGACTTTGGCGATGTGGACTTTAGTGATGTGAGCGAGAGTGACAGCGAGATTGAGATCGATTTTGGGGGGAATGCGAAGTTTGAAGAGTACCAGAAGGTGATTGGAAAGGAAAGCCCATCGAAAGTTAACTGAGAATAAAACTGGCCGTTTAGATATTTGCTGTATAAGCCCGGGAAGAGTTTATGATAGTTTCATATTATGATAGTATAAACATACTCTACATAATTCCATAATTTTAACGTTCTCCACCAGTCTTTCTGTGAAGAGAAAATGAGGTATCTAATCTGTGTAGCATCGACGGGATATCCCGAAAGTATATGGCAAGAAGGAATGGACATGGCTGAGATGGGGCCGACGGTACAAAATAATTCTCACAACATTGAGATACTCGCCGTTATTTTAAGGATCAGCAATTCCATCTATTATTGTCAGTTTCAGTCATCAGTCAAAGACGTTTGCGTAAGATATAAACATATTGCATAGCTTATGCCGTGATATGAATGGGTCAACGATTTACATTCTAGATATCCGCCGTGTGCCAGAGTGTTTGCTGAGATCACTATTTTTAGACATCAGTTTCAACCTTATCCAGTATACACAATTAACCCGGAGCAGCCTATCGATACCGTCCCCTGCTCTATTCTTACCCACCCTAATTTAATCAAAAAGAGTTACATATACAAACACCTAGGACGCCTGATTTAGGGTATATATAGGCCATTATTCATGCAGTGGCATCATTAATTGCAAGATATCCTACTTGTTCTTCAACCTCTTACACATTATCTGCAAATCATTTTTTAACACCGTTCAATGGTGTTACAAACCAGCGAGGATTACTCGATATTCAACATGTATACGTCATAAACACTTCTGCATATCGTTATTACACAATCTCGCCTACCCAATTAAACGCAAATCCCAGCCATTAACGTGATTTCCCAAACACGTCACCTCGATCGCCCCTTTGCCAGAAGCCACAATCGCACCATCAACACACACGCGTCTCTTTGTCTCACCTGATTCATTAACCGCCAATTTGAGCACATCTCCAGGCATAATTTTTTGGTACGTGACCCTTGGATCGTGGATATGGCTGCCAGCAGCATACACTTTGTGCATAATCTCCAAAATTTCCTCATTTTTTTCCACCCCTTTGAAAGATACCAAATATAAGCTGTTCTCAAACACGTTCCCTTGTGGCGATATCTCAAACGTCGGCTCAAACCGCGTGACAGGGGTAACCACCACGTAGCTGAAAGGGCCATTGTCTGCAGTCAACACGTTTCCCTTAGCCAAGATTTCTACTGTCCCGTGATAGATCTGCTCGCGTTTGAGGTTGTCTTGTGCAGCCACCTGGAAGCGCTGCAACCCCAACTTTCTCATCTCGGGGGTGTCGCTATCAGCTACCAACGACGCGTGAAAGCCCCAGCTGAGCACGACGACAAACTTTAACAGCGAGACAGGCTCGGAAGAAGCCACGAAAGACGAAAGTGGTGGAAACTGGACTTCGTAGATGGGAAATGCACCGAAGGAGCCCTCTAAAAGCGACTTTACGGCGAGAAGCGGGCCGTTATCTGGACGCAAGGAGCGTGACAACGCGTTTCCCGTACCGTGGGGGATAGTGGCAATGAATATCTTTTTAGGAGTAGCAATTTTCCCCAATCCGTTGACAAACTCCTGGATGGAGGTATCTCCGCTGATAATTAACACCGTCGTATCCCGTTCATGGGACAAGGAGGCGGCAATCTCAGCAATATGGGTGGCTGACTGCGTGAGAACATATTGATGCTTGATGGCAAGAATCTCAAATAAAGGTTGGATCACTTGTTGGTAGATACCAGGGGAGGCCCCTCTACCGGCTCCAGAGCTGGCAGAATCAATCACTAACACGTGGTTGCGTAAGTACAGTGGCAACTCAGTCACCTGCACCGCATCGGTTTTGGTTCTGCTAGGCAGTTTCAGCAATTGAAAGATATCATCGGACTGGATAACGGTGATTAATTCCCCATCGGCAGTTATACATATATCGGTCATTGGCAAAGGCGTTAGGAAATAGTAAGATCTTGTAGCATCCCCGGATATGCGAGAAATCTTATATAAACTGTGGACCGAAAAATACCCTGTACGCTTTGACAGGAGAAACTAAGGGTGATGCCTCATAAAGAGAGGGTATGGTAGAACATGAGACAAACGCACTGCTGGTGTCTTTGACTCATAACCTTCTATACATCTAATACCCGAGAAATGTGATCCATCCTTATATAACCCAGTCTTACCCCAAAACCCTTCCTACCTTCTCAATTACTCCAAAAATACATTACCTTACTATTCAATTTTATCTAAGCTAAAACGTCCAGTGCTCATCTGCCGACTGGATGGCCCAGTCGAATTTATCCCTCAATGTCTTGGTGAACAACTTCTCAATCGGGACGTTAAACTTTCTAGAGAACATTACCGTTAATCTCGGATCGATATAGTTCAACTTCGAGGTCCCCAACGCTACCTGTGAATTGTCCTCCTTGTCCTTTAACTGCAAGCAGGTGGTCTTGATGCGCTCTTCCAACTTCTCCACCCTCGCCTCCAACTTTTCCACCGTGTCGTTCGGATGGAGATCGATTGGCTTTCCGGAGCTTGCTTCCTTGGTGTACTCCTTCTTCAACTCGCGGATCTTATCCAACTTCGTCTTGAGTTCTTCCTTCGAAAGTAAAGGTTGTTTCGCTTCCTTGAGCTTGATGTTGTCTTTCTCGAACTTTTTCTGCACCTTTTCGATTTCCTTGGCGATGACGTACTTGTGCACGGCCCGCTCGTCTTCCTTGGTCAAGTCGTTGATCTCCTCAAAGTACCCCTTGCGCTTTTGCTTCAATGTCAGGTCCTTCACGAGCATGAGCTTCTTCAACCGGATCTTTTGCCACACCATTTCCTGAATCTTTTCCTGGATCTTTGCCACCCCTGCCTCGTGGGTTTTGGGGATGGTACGTTGATGGTTACACAAGATGGCCACAGTTCGGTTGGCCGCATTGAACGCCACGAGCTTCTCGTTAACCGATCCCTCGTTAGGAATCAAGTTCAACTGGTCCTGCATCACCTTCGTCGCGTTGTACGTACGGAACACTTTTGCCGTCAAGCCGGGCATGTAATTCTGTAAATGCTTGTTCAAAATCGACGGGTCCACACGGTCAAACAAGTCGTCGCCCGGTTTCTTTGGCGCCTTCTTAAAGATCCTCAAGTTCTTAAACACCTGTTGGTCCACCTCAACTTCCTGGTAGTAGCGGATGGAATCCTTACCCAAGAAGTCAAACACCACAGTGTTAGGCGGCTTCAACGACACGTGTTCGAATCGCAACGAACAACACCCGACGGTATCAGCCTCCTCGTCCGTTTTTTCCCCACCAGCTCTCAACGCAAAAACATCGATCAAGTACGTACACACTGCCATTTGACGCTCCAACATGAGGTCTGACTTCAACTTCTGTCTGTAGTCGACTCTGACCTTTTCTATGTGTAACTTCAACTCGCGTGCCTTTTCAAACTTCTTAAAGTCACTGATCCCCTTTAACGACGAGTTAGCGGCGAATCTCACATACTTTACCCCGCCCAACACGTTTTCACGCCACATGGCCAACCAAGCGACGGTGTTGTCGTGCCTGATTTCGCCCCATTTATGGCCTCTTGGTGGCTTTGGCACCGGTGCTTCCTTGCCCAAGTTCAACACAATGTCCTCTGGCTGCACACGCTTCTTCAATTTTCCAGTCTTGGGATGCGCACCACGACCCCTGAACAAGCCCGGAGGCTCCACGCGGAAGTTACCCACAAACTCCTTGCGGCCATCGAGAAGACACGTCTTGTACGGCGCCTCTAGCGTGTCCTTCTCCTCCTTGATCTTCTTCTTCTCAGCAGAGGTGGTGGTCTTCTTTTCCTCACGCTTCTCTTCAAAGTACGCAAACATCTTCGAAAAGTCCATTTTGGCAAAGTCAGTAATCTCTATGTCGCAGCCACCGGCTTCCTTTAACACTTCCTGGAAGTCCTTAAAGAAATTCTGCTGGAACACAGGGTTCTTCCCATGGTCGGTCTCGACCAACGCGCCGAAGAAACCGGCCACTTCCTCCGCTGCTGGCGGTAAGGTCACCGGTTGGCCATTGTAGAGCAACTTCACGCGCTTGGGAAGCGCTTTATATGGAGGGGGAAAGATAACCCCACTGTGTTCGAGCGTGGTCCACTTAATCTCGCCGTCCAAGTCGTTGGACTCCCACCACTTGTATGTGTCGTTGTCTTCCGGCGCGGGGGTGCCGTCGTCTTTAGCCTTCGGCTCTTTCTTCACCTCCTTCACTTCCTTTTTCACCTTTGGCGCAGCTTTGGCCTTTGGCTCCTTCTTAAGAGTGTCTTTTGGTTCCTTCTTAAGGGTGTCTTTTGGCTCCTTTTTAGGGGCTTTAGCCTTCGGTTCCTTCTTAGTCACCTTGGGTTTCAACGCCTGGGTGGTCTGGCTCAATGGTACGTCATCGAAGTCGTCGTCATCGAGGATAGCCTTGGACTTCTTACGGGCCGCTGGGGATACGGAGGCAGCGCGCTTCTTGATTGGCGCTTCTTCGTCATAGTCATCGTCTGATACGGAAGAGGCACTTGGCGGCTTGTCGCCCATGTCCATGTCAGAATCTTCATCCTTGATGACGGAGCTCTTGGCCCTCGCAGATCTGTTTAACGGCACTTCGTCGTCTGAAATGTTCATTGTGGATAGGCCAAGAACTTGGGTGTGAATACAAAACTATGGTGTAGAGAAAAAAAATACGATGCCGATCAAAACGAACGCAAAACAAATCGACCAAATCTGACATTTGCAGACGCGTCAATTTTTCGGCACCACGCCCAAGAGGTTTGCTCAGAACAGTCGTGCGGAGACATATGAAACAGCCAGGGCGCGTAACGCGTAGGCACTAGCCTGGCAAAGTTTAAGGGTTTGCACTCAGATCACACCGCTTCAAACAGTGGTAAGGTAATTCACCGGAAATTACCGTAAGAGAGCTTTGAGAACTATCTGGGAAGTCGGTTAACATGCAGATAAAAGTAAGCAGATACTGAGACACCCTTGGGGACCTAGGCGGAGAGTAAAACGACGTCTCACTGAACTACCGGCAATTCACGATACTGTTAAAAAGCACTTACTGAACCATGTCAACTGATTTCAGGATCAAAAGCATGACAGGCACAGGTCAGAAGCTTTATCAAGAAATTCTGAAGAGGCCAGCTGTGTATTTCTGAAGAGACCAGCTGTGTATTTTTTTTTGGCTGAACAGTGCCACTGCTCTCTACGTGGCTTATTCAGGATTTGCCTGTCATTTTCAGGCTCTCTTACTTGTCCTTCACATAGCCATTCACATATTCTCAGAACACCTTCGCACAAAAAGTGAGAGTTCGCGCGTCAGGTAGACAGGATTTTAACTGATAGAGGACTTGGGTATACCGTCAGGCTTAAATTATCCAAATTATAACCAAAAACTTAGGTTTCAGTTTATATTCGCTTCTGGGCTAAAGGGTGTACCCCTTTACCCTCTCATACCCCTTCCCTCTAGCCCTTTAAGGGCGTAATTTGTAACTCTATAAATATTGCACTTTATTATCAAAGCTCGGACCATATTCATACACCTATCCTATTCGCTTTTACAAGTGCAAAACTGCGTCACTGCAGAGTGCCCGATCCTTATCTCGGATGTAGCCCATTCGCCAGGTAAAGTGTTAGGCTCGTGCACTCGCTACTCAAGCGGCGTCACAACTATCTCACCTAACTCAAGTGGAGAGAACTCCGACAATACTTTGCGCAACTGTGCGCGGCGGATCGGCTTACCTAAGAACCCGTCCATGCCACTCTCCATACATACCTTCACATTGCTCTCGTCTGCAAACGCAGTGAGCGCAACGATCGGGCTCGTATAGTGTAACTCTGCACGGAGCTTTGCAGTTGCGACTAATCCGTCCATCTTAGGCATCTGCACATCCATAAAGATGATATCAAACGTCGTGCCCTCAGCTTGTGCCGCACGCACGAACTCGAGCACCTGGAATCCGTCGACCGCAAGTGTGACATTCGCAATGCCCTCCAACGTGAGCATGCTCCGGATCACGTTCTGGTTGATGATGTTGTCATCAGCGACCAACACACGGAGGTTCTTGGTCACGCCTGAATCCGTACCAGACGTGAAGCGGGTGCTCGACAGAAGCGCAGTTCCGGTGGACGAGTGTGATATGAGCATAGGCTTATCGAAATAGGACGTGCCAGGCTTTGCGTCGGGCGAGCGCGGTGTCAGCACGTCGACCGAAAACCGTCGCGGCGATGTAATTCGGCTCTTGATGCTGCGCAGGGACGACGCCGAGCGCGAATGCTTGCGCATCAGTGCGCGTGGTTTGTTCGTCAGCGCATGTGACTCACTGCTGTCGCTGTAGCTGTCGCTGTCGCACGTGCCGTAATCATACTCATCGTTGTTGTAGTCGTAGAAGTCATCGTCGTAGAACTTGTCATCATCCACTACTACCTCCAGGATCTGCGGAATCGGCACCACTACGGTGAACTTCAGGCCGTGACCTGCCTCCGACTCGAGTGAAATCGTCCCGCACATCAAATTGACGATCTGGCGACAGATCGAGAGACCGAGCCCAGTTCCACCAAATTGCCGGCTGAGCGTCTGGTCACCCTGTACAAACGGCTCAAACACACGCTCATGGAGCGACGGCTCGATCCCGGGCCCGGTATCCTCCACCTCAATCGCCCACACCCACTTCTTTGCGTGACGGAGCTGCTTTGTCCCGTACACCTTGTCGAACTTTTCAAAAGTCTCCGAAATGTCGTCGGGGTTGTACTGCGACGCAGCGGAGCCGGTGGAGCCGGTGGAGCCAGACGTGGTGCTATCCTTGCGAGGCTTAAACTGGGAGTCGAATACGAGGGTGTCGTATTCGAAAGAGGAGAGCGTGTTAATGCGGTCCAAGCGGGCAAAACCGGAAGCGGAAGCATTCTCACGTGCATTCACAGGGGACATCGTACGGGATGGCATGCGCGCAATCGTGGCACTCTCGCGTTCGTCGTGAATATCAGGCACCAAAGGACTATGAATGGAGGCTTTAACTGGAACGGGATCTGTCGCGAAATCTGACGTCGGAATATTAGATCTCACCGGAACAAGATGTGACCTTTTGATAGAACCGCCTGGGATGAAATTATGCCCAACGCTTTCTGGGATATTTTCGGTCAAAGGCGACCGATCCACTTTGGTCTCGTCGCTCGCGCTGGATGCCTCCATGTGACTGTTCTTCACATGGACTCCGTTGAACACGACGTACTCGGCAAACGGCAGCGGAGTCTTGTGAGTTTCGTCCCATTCGCCGATTACCCTCACAGTCAACGTGACTTGTCCACCCTTAGGCGTGAACTTGAGCGAATTCCCGACGAGGTTCATCAACACCTGCACCAAACGTTTGGAGTCACCATAACTGACGAGTCTACGGCACCAGCGCTGTTTCATGCGGATTCGCAAGTGTACACCCTTGTCGCGTGCGGAGATACCAAAGATCGCGCGGATCTGCTCCACAACCTCGATCATCAGAAATGAGTGATAGTCCAAACGCGTGCGGTTAAGCGTGTTCTTACTAAATGAGAGAAGGTCTGTGAGGATATGGAGAAGTAATTCACCTGACGTTTCCACGAGTCGGAGCTGGCCCTTGATGCGCGAGATGACGCCTTGACACTTTGCAACCTGCTGCCGCACGACATTTTCCACGTGCGATGCATGATTGAGCTCTTCGATCTTGTCAATCTGGTTCAGCGGCATGCCGCGTATTACGTCAAAGATTATCTCCTCGATACCCTGAACCTCAGCCATGACAACACCGCTCATACCCATGATACCGTTGAGAGGCGTGCGGAGTTCATGAGAGATGTTCGCGATAAAAACCGTCTTGGCCTCGTTCGCGCGCTCCGCGTCGGTCTTTGCTCGCTCGAGCTCACGCGTACGCTCTGCGACACGCGTCTCTAAGGTTGTATACTGCTCATGGAGTGCTAAAATCATGGTGTTAAACGTTGCTGTAAGCTCTGTGAGCTCGTCACGCACTAACGGATTTGAGCGGATCTTGATCGGCGTAAGCATTTTGTCTAGATCCATCTCTTCAAGTGATTCTACCGAGTCCGTGCCTCGTTTACGGAGCCCGAACCACGCACCAAGGAATCCGAACGTGGATTCCACGTCGTAATCGGAATGGCGATGTTCTGAGGGCTGGTGTAATGCATAGGAAGTGGCATGAGGAGGAACAGGACTTTCGCGCGGATCACCGTAAGGGGTGGGATGCACGGGGATAGGAATGCCGCGCAGAGCATCTTGACCCCGCTTGTAATTCAGATTGCCACTCTGGTCCTTATTGTACGTGTGGTCGCTTTTATTGGAGCGCTCAGGACCGAACATGCCGTCAAGATTTGCTGGTGCGTTTTTCTCATCAACATTCGTGTTCTGCTTCTCTAGGAGCGTAACAGCCACAACTGCTTCTTTCCTACTTCGACCCTGCGAGTACCTCCGCTTTCGGTTGGTGATTGCCTCTGTCGCGTTCTTCAATGTGACAATCGGCCGAACCGCGTAGTAACTCATGATGAACGTCGCGATACATAAGAATCCGGCCGTACCCAACGCGACACCAATGATGATATTTCGTAGGTTATTCATCGGCTCCATGAACTGGGACTGCGGCTGCTCAACGATCACGGTCCACTGGTTGGCGTAGGTCAAATTGACGGGCGAGGACCCGGCAGCGATCTTGAGGCTTTCAAAGTTCTTTCCCAGAGATGTAGACAGCGAACCGTTGCTACTCAACGCACTTTGAATGTAGGGAAACTTCAGTGAGTTGAATACCTCGTTGGTGAAGCTAGCCGGGTAGTTATATACTGGGAACACATAGTGGAAGAGCGGTGGCGGCATTCTTCGAGTGCTATTAGAGGGTTGGCCATACAAGAGCTGGGTGTCCAGGGAGTTGAATGTGGGCGTTGAGCCGTTGAGATGCAGGCTGACGCGCTCTACAACTGTAATTTGAACCGTATCATTGGTGGCGTCCTGGGTGACGTTGAGGAGCGACTGGGCATTCATAAGCACGGTGATATAGCCAGAGAGATCGGGCTCCGTAATGATAATAGACGCCTTGGAGTAGATGGGAAGAGTGAGTGTCATGAAGAACATGGTGCCGTTCAGTGTCGGGCCCATGATGTAGGATTTATTGGAGGTGAGTCCCGTCGGCGCAGGGTTATTAGATTTGAGCGGAAATAAGTTCTGGATCTGTGTGTCCAGGTCGTTCACGGACTGCGAACCGACGACAGAGAAGAGTCGATCGAGCTTGAGGTCGTACACACGCGTCTCGAGGAAGACGTCCGAAGAATCGAGGAACTGCTGGATCGTCAGGATTGCCGAAGAGGTGCTGTCGGTGGTGGCGTTACCTACACGAATATTCATCAACGTCTGCTCCACTGTGTCGCGGGACAGGAGCCAAAACACCTGGTAGTAGAGGTACAGCGAGGACTGCGCGAGCTGCGTGGCCTTGAGCTCAGCAATGATTTCGAGCCGTTCTAGACGAAGGTCAAGAAAGTTTTTAGAGAAATAAACGCCACAGACGATGGAAATGAGCATGAGCGAGAAGAGTGCAACAGAGCAGACAAGAAGGGTGAGCTGCAGCCGGAGGCCGAAATTGATTGGTCGCATGGTGCAGATGGAGAGTGAAGCGGGTGTGCTTTAATGTGTAGAAATGTGTGGGAAAGCGTAGCGTGTGGAAGAAAAAAAATGGAAACACGGACAGAATCAGGACTTGTGAGAGTGGTTGTTTAGCAGGAAATAGAAAACAACAGCGATCTGTAGCTTGATGGTACGGAGATGGCTGTGATAGAAGTATTACAAAAGTGTCGGTTCAATATCAGTTTAATGTCAGTTAAAAGGGCATAAAAACGATCATGCGGCGGTATCAAGATGGATCAGCAAGCGAAGTATTAGTGACAGGAGGGAGATCAATGATGAAACGGCCGACCAGTGGTGACAGTAAAAGGGAGTAAATGAAGATGGATTAGGGGCGGTTAATTAACTTGATTAATTGTGATGCGGCGTTCACCAATGAAGAAATATCACAGGGTTAACAATATCTCTCAGTAATGGTGAAAGTATAAGCCAAGTTTCTGGGTGCTGTGATAGAAATTCCCAAGTAGGGGTTCTCGTCTTGTGTGGCTAGTTGGACGGAGACAGAACGGCCTTGGTATGCAAATAAGTTGATGGCGCTGCGACGATCAGGTGTGCCACTAGGTTATTGACAATAGGTGATATAGTATCAGAGGCAGGAATGTTTCTGCAAAGGATATGGTACTGTTTCTCCTGAGATGATGGATATGAGGCAAAAATTAGCTGTGAATCGGTTGTAGTTCTGAATCCCGAGATTTTTATGCATGGATAACAGAACTGCTAGCTGACTACTCGGGCGAAATAAAAAAAGGAACGTGCAGTAATTATGTAAGCAACTGCACAGCGACGTCAGTGTGAGTAGGAGGAACCGTGTAGTGCCAGATCGGGCGAGGGAGATTGTAGCACGAACGGAGCTGAGACCGCGTTAGATATATATATTTTGAATCACATTGATGAAAGATGGAGTATAATCAAAGTTTTGACCCTAATTATAATCTATATGGGAACTGTGGTTGCTGTAACAATCAACTTGAAAGCCCCAAGTTAAGCCACCCCAAGCCTTCTTGACGGGTGGAAAAGCTGTGAATTAGTTGAAAAACAGGGTTACTAAGCCCGTACCAGAAAGAGCTTGAGGTTCAGAATTTTGCGTTTAATTTAACTGGTATTAGCTACTTAGGAAGAAGAAATTTGCACATAGTACTTGATAGCATACCGGAGCATTGTCTAGAGACAAACACTTGTTCCTGTGGATGCATATTAGCAGTTTAGATAGGCCGGGGGATGAGTTAACCGCGGTTAACTAGAAGTGATCTGACTAGAGCAAACATAATATTGGTATGAAGATATAATAGAGCAATTAATTAATCATAGTAGCCTATACATGAGCTACGACTATGATAAGCTTTCTTGAACAGGCATCCCTGGAGACTGAAGCCTTTTACTGATAGGCTAGTATATATTAAATCATATAGCTATTTTCAGTCATATATCAGGTTACCAAGATTTGCGTCCTCAGGGGATGGGTACACGCAGTATATAGTACTCCTCGCTCAATTTAACCCATGACATCCCCAAATACTTAAAACTGAATGAGGCAAGTTTTTGGCCATGTTAAATATAATAATTCCGTAGCCATAGGAATACATCACAGGAAAGTGGAGACGATTAAACGCAAGTACCTCTGCAGGCCGGTCCGAAACATAACCTCCGTCCTTTCAATACACGTTCATAACCCTCTGCTGATTTTGGGACAGGATCTGTCAAAGCGAGCATGTACGTACTTCTTCGGCTTGTATCAGATATAACCGTGTATTTTGGAAATGTTATACGCAAACGATATTCTTGGATACAAAACCGGTGAATTTAAAACTAGAAAGCCCTACAGAAACTTTTCTGATGGAGTGACCGTCGAGTTCAGGTCGTGCCGGACACAACTGTTACCAACCGTGTCCGGCATCGTACGATTTTTCACGCTGAGTCACATTGACCACGACCCTCATAAACCCCGCTTCCCCGCTCCCAACCCCCTACTTCTTTTAGCCAATAACCATGTCCAGAGAATTCACCATCAAAGTGCCGGCGTCCAGCGCCAATATCGGGCCCGGGTTTGATGTGCTCGGTGTCGGTCTCGCGCTCTACTTGGAACTCAAGGTCTCGGTCAACCCCTCGTTTCCATCCACTATCAAGGACCCTAATCACTGCTACTTGTCTTACGACAGTGAGGGATCTGTGCCACTTGGCTCGGACGAAAATCTCATCACGCGCACAGCGTTGTACGTGCTCCGCGCGTGCGCACGCGACGCCACGGCCAAGTTCCCAGAGAACACTCACGTGCACGTGGTCAACCCTATCCCGCTAGGCCGCGGTTTAGGTTCCTCCGGGGCTGCGGTCGTTGCAGGTGTAATGCTTGCGAACGAAGTGGCTGGCTTGGGCTTTGATAAACAGCGTATGCTCGACTTCTGCCTCATGATTGAGCGCCATCCAGACAACATCACCGCCGCGATGATGGGTGGTTTTTGCGGTTCGTACTTGCGCGATATGTCTGCGGAGGACGTGTTGTTACGCGACGTGCCGTTGTCCGAGGTATTGCCAGAAAAGAAGCCGGAGCCAACGTCCTCGGTGGCACCACAGGAACCGCCTCAGGACATTGGGCGCCACGTTAAGTACCACTGGAACCCGGCGGTCAAGTGCATTGCTATCATTCCGCAGTTCGAGGTCTCCACCGCAAGCTCGCGTGCCGTATTACCCGACTCCTACTTGCGTGCGGATGTGATCTTTAACTTGCAGCGCTTATCAGTGCTCACAACTGCGTTGAGTGCAAACCCTCCTGACGCTAAGTTGGTGTATGCGGCTATGCAGGACAAGATTCACCAGCCGTACAGAGCTGGGTTGATCCCAGGGTTGACCGAGATCTTGAGCAGCGTCACTCCGGAGACGCATACGGGGTTGCTTGGGATCTGCTTGAGTGGTGCCGGACCAACGATTTTGGCATTGGCCACCGAGGGCTTTGACGCGATCTCGAGTGAGATTACCGGCAGGTTTAAGAGGGAAAATGATATCGATTGCGTGGTGAAGGTGTTGGAGTTGGCACACGAGGGTGCTGTCGTGGAGTATGTGTAAGCATGAATGGGGGACGCACACGAGCTTGAGCAGACACGCGACTAGTATAGATATGTAGTGGATGTAAAATGAGTGTGTAGCCGAGCTCCAACGAAGAGATGTGAGTTATAAGGTTGTCAATATGTAAGGTCAAAAGGGATTTTTTTTTTCATAGAACGACGGTACATGAATCGGGAAGAAAGATCTGACAGATTCATAAACAGTCTGATAGATGGGGGGATCTGATAGATAATTCCTATGCATTCCATAGACGTCTTTTTCTCCAGAGGCTTGACACGCCTTCGGTTACGTATTTACTTCCCCATCAATCAGATATTTACTCCCCCATCAATTGGTTTTGATTTGGAAGCAAACCCATTATTCACATTATAATAATTAGTGTAGATATACCCGTTCTCCAAAACGAGTGGATACCATCTGCTATTCAGATGCGGTGAGGTATCGCTCTCTTCCCATGCGACAATTGCTGCAATTAGGACTCGCCAATTCCAAGCATAATATTAGGCAAACCTATGCATGATTTGATATTATACCCTCAATCCATCTAGCCAGCTGTTGCAAATAGCCCTGGATTTAGTCGCCTCACATGCACACGGCCAATATTTGTCTGATATGTATATAAGCGGGAACATATTAGTCGGTAGCTGGTCTATTATCGGTT